>NW_007578190.1:245645-295693 GCF_000690725.1 Stegastes partitus
GGAGATCTAACTCTGCAGCATCAGTTACCGTGGTGGTTTAGCTCTGCAGCATCAGTTACCGTGGAGATCTAACTCTGCAGCATCAGTTACCGTGGAGATCTAACTCTGCAGCATCAGTTACCGTGGTGGTCTTGCTCTGCAGCATCAGTTACCATGGAGATCTAGCAGGTTAACAAAGAGCCACCTTCATGACACTGAAAACGCTGACTTGAAGCTCAACACATCTGCTGACTCACTCGTCCCACTTCGTAGTTCAGCCCTCAGTTGACCTAATGTTTACATACATTCAAAACTCAAGGAGGAAGTTTGATTCTTGATTTTGTTTCTGTGACTTCGTAACAGGAGCATTAACCTTCTTACTGTCAGACACAGCTGAGCTTCCAGCCGTTCAATGCTGATCACTCTTTCTGTGCAGATACCATGACACTATCGAGAGATACTGTGACGACACCGACACCTGGGAGATTGTCGGCGAGATGCCCACCAGTCGCAGCTGGCTCAGCTGTGTGTCTCTGCAGCTGAGGAAGGACATCCGCATGTGCAGCTGTCCCGGGATGGCCAACGAGAACTGAGGCGGGACATCGAGTGGGAAGTCGTCCGTGGTTGTTACTTGCACCCTCCTTGGCGACGCTGCGCCACAAAGCTCAGAGCTGAGGAGACCAGCGAACTGAGAAGCGACGCCTGGAGTTGGCGCGGAGCTGTTCGAGCCGTCACTGGCGACAAAAAGTTGTAATCGATGACGGCTTGGGGAAAAAGTCGCACTCACGTGGGTTCCTGTTTTTTGCGTGGCGACAAAGGAACCATCACAATCTCAAGCTACTGTGATCCACGAATTGCTCAGCAGTCGAAAGTCGCTGTGTGATGTGAACATGTTTAGGGTGTCGTTTCTGTGTCCAGCACCTCCAATCAGAAGGGTTTTCCAGCCAACATAGTGTATTTTTGTATTGTTATGTGATGTATTTATTGGGGGTTGGTAAACATTTCGTTTTATTAAAAAAGAAAAAAAAAAAAAAAAAAGTGCTCTGTGGGCCAAAGAATCAAATTGTGAATTTCCACTATTTGAAGGTAACCTGTGAAAGACGTGTACATGTAAGCAGTGTTTTGTAATTACACTTTGTACGTTCTCAATGATTGTCTTTACGACCTGTAACACGTTGAGTATACAGTATTTTTTTAATGTCATGTGCGTCATGCATTTTAGTGAATTTAGGTGAAGCTGAGTTGTAATAAAGATGTTTAATTCTCTACTGTGAAGGCCGGTCGCTTTTTTCTCTCTTTCCAAAAACAAACAAGTGACCACACAAAAAAACAAAAACATTTCCTACAAGAGTCGAACACTTTTTGAGACCATTATTAATATTTTGAGTCTTCCGACTTACAGTATATATCTACGTGGTATTTAGGAAGTCAAAATAGTCACAGTAGTGTTCCTGGTTAGTGCTGATCTTCCCGTATCCTTTTCCATATCTGTGAGGCCACACAATCTGATTTTTTTTTTAAATTTTTTAGTTTTTCTGGCAGTTCTTTTCCAGATAGACACAGTCAAGTTGTGTTCCTCACAGGTTGGTTTATAATGATGCACTCACATATGTACTCAGTTTGTTTGTTTACCTGTGAGTCAGTGATAACTGGTGCGTACATTTCTGGTGTATTCACTTTCTATTTGGAGCCAGTGTTTTTTTTAATATTGTGTTTGCTGTAATATAACAATACATTTTACCATAATGGTGGTAAAGAGAGAAATAACTCCACTTATCAACTTGGAAATAGTCCAGTTATTAAGAGATGATTTATTTTTTATCATGGGTTATTGTCAGGTGTTTTTATTTGTATTTTGTTAACCTTGTATAAATACATAAATTCCTCTTGTTTATTTATTTATTGAGTAGTAGCCACACTACGTCAAGAAATAAATAAATCAAAATAACAGATCAACAGCTATTCAAGGACAGTGGCCTCTCAGTAAACACAGTGACATTCCTCTTTTACTGTGTTCTTTATGATGCTCCTAAACTCATTAATGGATGAGTCTGGTTTTAGAGTTGTTTTAGACCTGACCCTGACCATGGGCTATGATGGGAGAACGCTGTTTTACCAAATCTCTTGAAATCCGGGGGACATTTAAACACAACCACTTTGAGGCACGCAGACAGCGACCACATCCTACAAACAACATCTGCTAAATGACGAGCCTGAAGGCCTGAACTTGCTGCAGCAGCCGAAGTCTATCTTGAGTCGCTACATCATCTTTGGGCGGCTGCGCGGCGCAGTGCATTGTGGGTCTGACGTAAGTCCGCCGCCATAGCTGTCTTTCTGTACCGGCTGAAGGAGAGAGTCAGGAGTCATGAGAGGAATCCGGTCCTTGAACAACCTATCGGTGAGCCCCGTGTTTTCTCGGTTCGATGTGAGCGCAGTGACCCGCTGAATCTTCACTCTGCTCGTTTCGCTTCCAAACCTGCCCGAAAACCGAAGCAGCCTTTAGCAGTTAGCTCGCTAGCTAGTTAGCCTGCTAGGTGGCAGCTAATGCAGGTTGACTCGGTGTCAGGCAGCCGAGGAAAGTAACGCCTTCGCCTTCGGTCATTCACACGGACTGAAAGCCATAAAATGCAGGTTACCTTCACCTTTTAACACCTTGTCAGGGCGGGTAAGCTTGGCTTTAGCCTTCGTGCGGATCCTCGCTCAGCTGGATGCAACCTGAAGGTCATCTCTGAACTCACGGATCCGAAATTTCTTTTTCGAGGTTTTGCCAAAGTCGCCCCTCATAAGGTCACAACGTGCTGACATCCAGATAAGTCAGCGATATGTTTCCAGTCACAGTAATGTCAGGCTTTGTTGACAGGACACATGTAGGGACTGTGGCCTGAGAGTACTAAATTTACACAGGTCACCTCAGGTCACCTCAGGTCACCCTCTTCCCAGTCACCTCACCGTGCATCAGGACAGGCTGGCATGATGACCTGCAGTATGAGCTGTGCACAAGAAAAACTGTCAGAGATCATTATGAAACCCACAAAGTTGGCTGAGTGAATAAGTTTGGGTTGTAGACTAAGTTTCAAGTCATAATTCATAAAAGTATTGTCATGAAGTCGTCATGCAGCCGTAGTTCACACGCCTTCATTTTCTGTCTCAAAACTTGCTCTATTTAACAGTTTAGGATTTATATCACCACCTCTGTTGTCTGAGCGGTGATGTAGAAAAAAAAAGCATAAATGTGTTTTACACATGGTCCTGATTTGCTGAGAGTCTGTTTTCCGCTGCTGCTGCTGCACTTAATAGACAGAAAAATGTAGAGGATGTTTCATTAACTTTCCTTCGTTATGGGACAGTGTCCGGCGTAAATGCACTTCCTGAGTATCATGTGCAACTGTATAAAGTTTTAAAATGGTATCACAGCAGTTTTCTACCAGAAAAACCTGGTTAACCAAAAAATGTTGATAGCTGTTGTACTGACACCCGTCATCTCTCCTTGGAGGTTTAGGAACAAAGACAGTGAGTCAAACGTGCTTTACAGTTCAGCCTTCTGGGTAATTTAGAAAGTGTTTTCTTGTCCTTTACTTTAAAAGGCCAGGAGAACTCAACCAAGCCCATATTTCTTCAGTGTATTCTTGCCCAGCTAGCTATTCACCTGCAATGTTGACACTCCTTGAAGCTGCATTTGTTTCATGAAGACCTCCTGTGAGGTGAAGTCAGGGAGCTCAACACTTCGTTTAGAAAAAGAACAAGGAAACTGCTACTGAAGAAGTCATTGTCTATAATTCGGTGTCACCACAACCCACAGAAACGTTGCTATGCTGCTGCCAGGAGGAGCGAAGCTCTGACTGAACCCCTCACCATCAGGAAACCCTCCACAGCTGCACCTCTCCCTCCCCAAAATGTCCAGGTAGGCGCCGTTCGTTGTGTGTGTGAATGGAGGCGTGTTTGTCCTCAGTCTGATCTCCTGCTTCTCGTAACGTGTTTCTTTGCAGGTGTCAAAGCTCCCAAACGGTCTGGTGATAGCGTCGCTGGAGAACTACTCCCCCCTGTCCCGTGTCGGTTTGTTTGTGAAGGCTGGGAGCCGCTATGAGACGACGCAGAACCGGGGCGTCTCTCACGTCTTACGACTGGCAGCAAACCTGGTAATTTGTGAATGAGTTTGTGAACGTGCGATGCCTCCAAGAAACCGATTTCTGCTGTAACTGCATTAATTATATTCGTGAGTGTTAGCTTGACAGTTTCTCTCACAGCGACAGACTGCAGCAAAGATGCCATCTGACAGACTAGAGCATGGTTTTGCTGTCTCCTCTTTTTTTCTTTTTCTTTAACAGCATAGTTTTAATATAGTACAGTTTTGTGAAGCAGCACCACCACCCTCAGCCTATCAACTCTCATTTCTCACACCACCTACGTCTTTCTTTTTTTTTTAGACTACAAAGGGTGTCTCTGCCTTCAGGCTCTGTCGTGGTGTGGAAGCCATCGGGGGCAGCCTGAGGTCAGTGAGTACTTTCTGCACATGCACACACTCACAGTTGCTGTTTTCATAGTTATAAATAGATACCAGTTTAAACGCAGTGCAACACGTACAACCAGCTGTGCTGTCGTTTGTCCACGTCCAGCGTGACGTCATCCAGAGAGACCACAGTGTACACGGCAGAGTGTTTGAGAGATGACCTGTAAGTCACATTATTTTAGCCTGTTTCTATTTTTCCTGTTTGATTAAAACTTGTCTAAAGCTCACTGTTCATCTCGCTGTTCTGTCCGTGTTTAGAGATTCGTTGTTGGAGTTTCTGGTCAGCGTGACCACAGCTCAGGAGTTCCGGCCGTGGGAGGTGGACGAACTGACGTCCAGGGTGAAGATCGACAAGGCTCTGGCTCAGCAGTGTCCTCAGATAGGTCGGTACCGGGAGCAAGAATCCAGCTCATAACGTGATGGAGGAAAATCAAACTTTGACATTTTTGATGACAAATTGAGGAGCACGGACGTTATAAGCAACCGTGTCCTTCAGATCCCCAACCGTTCATCTGATCTGCTTCAGACTCGGTGGGTGTATCGCCAAGGACCCGGTGAAGCCCCGATCAAACTTAACTTGGGCCCCTCAGGCTGTCATTTGGCTTTCTGTGACATTGCCACATTCTGACAGTGAAAACTCCCTCAAAGGATTTCCCTCCAAAATGTTTGTAGAGCTGCTCAACGCTAGAGCGTATGAGCCCGAGTGAACGATGGGTGTCTGCGTCTGGTGCGACACCTGGTTAGATCCCTGGACTTGAAATTAGTAATGTGGAGTTGATGTAAGACCTGAATAAGTTCATGTATAACACTAGGAGAGGAGGTGTGCATCCATCCTGGTCCCCAGCTTCTTAGCTTTAGGCTCCAAAGTGCAGATTCTTAGCGGGATGGAGACATTAGAGTCATTAGATATCAGCCTTTATGCTTCGGCACTGAGGTCAGTTTCTTAAAACAAAAAAAACGACAACAACAAATATTCTCCTGCTTACTGTAGGCACGCACGAATGTTGGTGATGGAACGTTTTTGAGCAGCAGTGGGGCTGTTGTGACAGCGGGTGGTGCAGCAGGGGGCTGTTTAAAGCAGCTAGCTTGGACACTCGTCATGCATGTACATGTGATGTTAGAAAAACACTGGAATTTGTGTCATCAGATGAATTGAATAACTATCTGCTGAGCTGTTTAAAATGCTCGTGTGAATTAGTTGCGTCTCTTCATGTCGTGGGAACCGTTGCAGACACAGTGAGCAGAGAAGCAGTCGTAGCCGGATGCATCATTTTCCTCACTTGACTTCATTTCATTTCCTATCATGTGACTTCTGTGCACTTCTGTGCATATCTGGGTCCTGGTCATATTAATTAAAATAGTTACATTATTAGAAGTTCCTGTTGTGTACTGTGGTCCTGCAATCATAAATACCACCAGGCCGTATTGACTCTGTTGGTTGTGCATCGTTCATTAAGACCATTTGATCATAAACAAGTATTACATTTAGTGTGTTATTAAAAGGTCTGTAGAAGTCATGTGGAGATTAACAGTGTTCAAAATGGAAGTCTGTTTTTTAAGTGCTAAATGTATTGGTTCTGAAGTTATTCTGTTTTCTCCTGCAGGTATAATTGAGATGTTGCATGAAGTCGCTTACAAAAATGCCCTGTCCAACTCTCTGTACTGCCCTGACTTCATGGTCGGCCGGATCTCCCCTGAGCAGGTACGTGTGTTGTGTTTGCACTTCCAGAGTTATTCACCGACAGCTTGGGGAGAATAAACTTCCTGAAAAATGTGTGGTTCTTACACTCCTCTCCTCCTCCTGCAGCTGCTCTCGTTTGTTCAGGACACGTTCACCACTGGCAGAATGGCTCTGGTGGGACTAGGTGGGTGTCGCCTTTCTCATCAGGCTTTGTTAGTCAAGCTGTTTGATGTGCGTCACACAGGCAGTGATTCAATGCTGGCATGTGGAAACTGTGTTTATTACAGTTGTGCGTTGATCTGTCCTATTTATACGTCCAGGTGTGAAACACTCCGTCTTGAGGCAGGTGGGCGAGCGGCTGAGCGTCCACAGCGGGGCCGGAGCTCCTGTTGCTAAAGCTGTTTACCGTGGAGGTAAAAACTTGTGTCAAGAAGCAACACTACACTCTTAAGATCCACCGCTGCTTCATTTTCATGACCATGTTTTGCATGTAGGTGAGCTGCGGGTGCAGAACAACGATGCCCTGGTCCACGCCCTGGTGGCCAGCGAGGGCGCTGTGACGGGTAGCGCTGAGGCTAATGCCTTCACTGTGCTGCAAGGGATCCTGGGAGGCGGTCCACACGTAAAGAGGGGCTGCAGCATCACCAGCAAACTGAGCCAGGGTATCGCCAAAGCTACCACACAGCCCTTTGATGTAAGTTAAAGACTCGCAGAAACAGTCTCTGTGCCAGTTCTGAAAACAGCGATGACGGTGCTATTAGAGGGCTGGATTTCATTCTCAGGATTGCATTTTCTTTTTGAAGCAGACAGCAAACATGTATGTGGTTCTATTTATATTATGCAAGCTGTAAGGTAGATGCAGACGGTCCCCACACATCAAACACAGAAAAGCACACGAGGATCCTGTGGATGGTTGTGACAGTTAAGCTGTGTTAGCAGGACGTGTCAGAGATTATTCCTGAAACGTGACGACGTCGGCGCAGGAGTTCTGGAGAATTTAGAGTCGTCAACGTGTAGCTCAAAATCTAAGCACTAAAGATGCAACTGTTTTCCTGATAAATGATAAAAGGGTGGATAACGGAGAACATCCTCGCTTACGGTCAGAATTTTTAGGCTGCGCGTGGACGTCTGAAGAGAGCACAAAAGTATCCGACACACTGACCATTACGGACACAAAGAAGACAACTTAGATGTTCTTGTTTGACCTCCGGGAGTTTCTGAACACGTGCAGTCGTGGAAGTTATTTGTTCATATTTCCTAGACATCTCAGCTGCTGTAAAAAGCGAAGGAGAAATTGTGTCACACAGCCAACGTTAGGGCATTCAGCACGGTCTGCTAAATGTTTTAACTGAATGCAAACAAAAGTGTGTCTTTAAATGGTCTGTAGCTCAGCTGGAAAAGGGAGGTGTTGTCATTTGTGGGCCTTTATGGTGGCATGCTGGGTTGGAGTTGGTCTCTTGATGACCTCTGCTTGTCTTCCAGGCCACCGCCTTCAACGCCTCGTACTCTGACTCCGGCCTGTTTGGCGTCTACACCATCGCACAAGCTCACTCTGCAGAAGAGGTGACTGCCAGGTTTTCTGTGTGCAACTTCGTCTAAAATGGGCCAAAATGTCCGTCGTACCAAACTCGTCTCCTTTGTCCGTGCAGGTGATCAAAGCTGCCATCGCTCAGGTGAGCAGCATGGCGGAGGGAGGCGTGTCAGCGGCTGACGTCACCAGAGCAAAGTGAGTTTACTGCGAGGAGGCGGTTTTGTTGTTTTGCAGTTGTACCTAAACTCATGTTAGCACGTCTTGACGCCGGTCTGCGACTCTACGCAGGAACCAGGTGAAAGCTGAGTACCTGATGTCGACCGAGAGCTCTGAGAGCCTGATGGAGGAGATCGGTGCTCAGGCTCTGGCCACTGGAGCCTACCAGGTCCCTGACGCCACCCTCAAGGCCATAGACGCCGTCACCCAGGACGACGTGGTCAAGGTGAGTGATTTCACGGGCAGAGGCGGTGAGAAGACGCTTGTAAAAGTGATCATCCACGTGTAGTGTCTGTTCCATTAATTACATCCACCGTTTTGCTTTAACTTCTAATGTAAGCCCTTAAAATGTAGATAATCTCTGTGGTTGAACGAGCAAACTCCTCCTGTGTGTGGGAATTAGTTGTTCCTGTCGGTCCGTTTTTGGTTTTGTGTGCTTTAGATCGAATCAAGTTTCAACCAAAGACAACCAACATGCCGTTTGTTCACAATCGCAAGGAAAAAGTTTTGATCCCTGCATTGAAATCGTTTCGTAACAGGAGACCTTTTCCAAGAATGCAAACATTTACAGGACAGCAGCGTTAGCGGAGGGAGGGATGTGAAAACGTCCCGTAGTGTTCAGGTGGACCGATGGCCGACAGTCCGACGGCTCGGCTGCAGAAACGTCCCTTAAGTTAAGGCAGTTCCCTCCATTCCTCCCGTTGCTCCTGATGATTCGTGGCTCTTATTTGGCACAAGAATTTCCTCTTTAATTCAAACAAACCAACAATGCAGATTCACCGTTCTGTTTCTTCTCGGTGCCTCCGCCGCCTCGTTTGACTTCACAGCTGTTGTCATGGTAACGCGACTGTGATGCTGCTGCCGTACTTTCACCTCCAGTTTCTCCTCCTTTTATTCCTGATTTTTCTCCATCTGTTATCGAAAGATTGTTTTGTAAGAGTCATCCGGTTAAGACTCAACAGTTTCTTTCAGTTTTGGGGAATAAAATTTCAGTTGGTTGAGAAACAATACAAATGCAGCGTTAGTCGTTACATTTAGAAGTTTGTCGGATCGTGACACACCAGATATTCTTTTTGTTTTCAATTGTCTTTAAAATACTGTATGAAGCATGACATCTGTACGTTCTACATACTTACAATATACAGAAATATCACAGATTTTGTATTAATTTCACCTATTTTTGTGGTTAAGCTTCTGCTTAGGCTCTTTATTTAATGACCACAAATCAGAATCACAATCAGATTTATTGGCAGGTGTATTTTGCACAATACGAGTAATTAGTTCTGGTGCGTCGGTGCAACAACAAATATACACAGTGAGGAACAAGATAGAAATAGAAAAATAGCTAAAAAATAAAAACACATGTGGTAGTGCAAAGCAGAAGCAAAAGATATTGTGCAGTGAAGAATTAACTTCAGTTTAAATAAGAACCATAGAGCTGCAGTAGGATGCAGGGTGTGGAGGTGCAGCATGAACAGTGAGGATAATGAGATGTTGAGCAGAGAGACAACATGTTCATGTAACGTGTGCTGTCCATAGAGGGGGCGGGTCGGGCTGGGTCGGACTGGGTCGGGTCAGTGGAGGTCCTGTGCATTGTTCATGAGGCTGGTGGCAGATGGAAAGAAACTCTTCTTTTGGCGGGAGGTTCTGGTCCTGATGGACCGAGGCCCCCTCGAAATGCGTTCGTGCACTGACAATGTTGTGATTTATCGTTCAGCATTACTCAGCAGAACTCGACAACAAATCCAACGTTTTCTGTCTTTTCTTCACAGGCTGCGAAAAAATTTGTGGCCGGCAAGAAGACCATGGTAGCTACCGGACATCTCAGTAATACACCGTTTGTGGATGAAGTATGAAAATAAACCATAAGAACAGTCGATTTTAACTCGGCTCTGCTGTGTCTGGCTGTTTTAAAAAAAAAAGTAATAATAAGGAAAGAGGACCTCAGAGCCACAGCGTCCTGCAGCAGTTCATTGGATGTCACCGATCATTTGTAGTCTGTCCTGCAGTATGTGTTCACCGACGGGGAGCTGCAGGCTCGTAAAGCAGCTTTCCCTTTTGGGCTTCTTGTCAACTTCACTGTATATCTATGTAAATTAAAGTAATGACCGTAAAACAGGTGGTGGTTGTTTGAATTTTGCATCTCGGAATGAACTCCGAGGCAGAGTGGAGTATGAGAGTGCATTTATTTCAGAGGTGTTGTTCCCTCCGTTGACCAGCAGAGGGCCCCAGAAGTCCTGTAAAGTTTCCTTTAATCCAGAACTGAACATTTTATCTTAGAGGCTTTGGTTGTCCAGACAGCAGATTTAACAGTTATAGAAAAAAGCCCAAAAACTATGAGATCTGATCTTTTGGGAAGTGAGAAAATGTACATAATCAAAATAAAAGTCCTCTACGTGTCCCGGTCCAAGTCATTGTGACATTTTTGTGTTATCGTGTTGATTAGTATTCACCAGTTTAGGCACAATTCAAATGTTGTTGCTGCTTCATTAAGACTATTTTTACTGTATTTTAAAAATAGCATTTTTAAATGGAGCAAATGCAGATTAAATATGGATCTGCAGAGCAGTTTAATTGTAGTGAAGTATACTGCATCTGCAAAGTAGCAAAAATATTCAAATGCTCGAGTATGAAGTGTCAAGAACGCTTTGATTTTAATCACTTTAGTGAAAATAGTTAGTTTTCACTGCTGACGACTTAAAATCAGGATAAACTTTTGGGTTTCCACAGTCTCCAGGTGGTGTTTTGTCCCCTAAACTTAAGTATATTATTCTGTCTACACAAGTATTTACCTGGAGGTCTTTTATACTGGAATAATAGGTTGAGTGTGTCAGTCACAGCTGTGGATTATCATTTTAATTAAGTGTTTAGGCTGAAAAAAAAGAAAAAGAAAAAAAATCACACACAAAAAACAGCATTCAAAGACAGTCTAATTTTCTAAATGTGTGTTTTAAGTTTGATTTTCAGATGATAAGGTCACAGCTTATTTACTTTAATGGTGCAAATTTGCGATTAATCAGTAGATCCGATCATTAAAGTGAAGGAACTGCTGTGAAGCTGGGACTGAAGTGTTCCAGTGGAAGGTTTGTGTTGTGCTGTGTCATCACGCCGTTGATCAACAGTTTGTACATTATTATGAAGCTGTTTCCCAGTAGGTCAACGAGAATGCATCGTTTTTCAGCTGGAGCGTATGTTATTGATCTCAGTTAAATCTGGAAAGTAGCTTGTCATTGTCAGATAAATGTAGTGGAGTCTACTGCAAGTATAAAGTAATGATACTCAAGTGTTAAGTACCTCATGAGTGTTCCTATTTAAGAGGAATAGATGAGTAAATATAATTAGTTTTCAACACTAAGCTAAAGAATGACTGAATTGTCTGATAAAAAGTATTCATTGGTAATTAGGAAAGGAGGTCTAATCTCAAAATATGAGTTTTATTATAGAAATGATTATATTATGTCAACGTTTTCAAATGTATTCTGTTTTATTTGCACCATTAAAGTAAATATGAGGCAGCTGCGATCAAATCAAACTGAAAGCTCCTATTTTGAGATCAGACCTCTTTGAATGCTGTTATTTCTTTTCTTTTTTTGTTTTTACAGATTAAACGTTTAACCTGGTAGTATTGTTCCCATCTAGAAGTACTCCAGGTAAATACTTGTGTAGTTTGCTGTGTTTGGTTCAGACAGAATCATATGTTTAAGTTTAGGGGACTGTGGAAACTCAAAGGTTTATTTTAGTGGAGAAACTAACTCTATTTACTCGAGTATTCCTCTGAAGGACACCGGCCCTTTCTTCCTGCTGCTGTTAGCGCACAGAAAAAATCTGTCACTACAACTCTGTGGTACAATATCAGCTTTAATAAATTATGAATAGTTTGCACTTTCATGTACAACCCCGTGCAAAATGTGTTATATACTGATTGACTGATTTCCTTATTTTCATGTCATGCACACAAACCCTCATGGGTTTACAAGACACCAGTATTAAAGCGTTGCAGCAATACATCCAAAACACACACGATCCAGCAGCTCAGTCCTTTAACAAAATATGTTGCCTTCGATCACAGGCCTGGCAAAGAAATTCTGCCGTAGAAAAGGTTCCCCTTCTAAAACATAACTCAGCTTTTTCATCGTCATCAACCAAAAGAAATCAGCATTAACAGAGGACATGTTCCTGAACAGTACCTCCCTTCATCTTCATATGCAGGACAGTAGAACATGAACCTCATCCTCAACCTCACCTAAATCACACACACACACACACACATATATATATATATATATGCATGCATGCATAGTTTTCTCACTGGCTGCTATGAGTGCTTGTGTATATTTTGATTTTTTTTTATTATTATTATTTTCACTGCGCACTGCTGCACATTTCCCCCCAGCGGTCTTGATCTTGACACTTCGTTGAGTTGTAAAAACAAACACACTTTTCTGTTCTAAGCTTGACAGAGCAGAACGAGGACTTGTTGTCGACCTTGTGACGTTTGGGGGCTTTAAAGCTGCGCCTCCGTGAATTCAGGGCGACTCAGGACATCAAGAACCCCGTTTTTTCAGAGTATCGCGAGAAGTGAGCGAGCGTCTCCCCTCCTGAACGTGAAGTGTCTGTGTGTGTGCGCGTGTACGTGCGCGCGCGCGACACTGCGTGGGGGTGTCCGTCCGCCTGATGTCATTTGGCAGAAGGGGAGGCTGAGCTAGCGGTGGGAGCACAACAATACCGTCACCGTCGCCACCGACCGCACCGGGACTGTTACCGTCGCTCCGAGGGCTCCGAACGGGCGAAGCTGCGGTTTGTCCGGAGGAGGACAGTGGGAGGGGTGGCTGGCTGGCTGGCTGGCTGGCTAACGGACCCGCGGCACCAGATGCTATTCCAGCGGAGAGCGGAGGACGGGCTCGCCGAGGCAGCAGCAGCAGCAGCAGCGGGTGATGGCTTCTCGTTTCCCCGACGGCTAAACCTTCGCTAAAACACGGATACCGCACAGCGACGGGACCTCGCTCCGCTTCCTCCCGCGCCTCCGTTCGGCGTTTGTCTGACATGTTAGCTCGGTCTCGGCCGTCGAGCAGCCTCTGGGCCGCAGCTCGGCACACCGAGCCCGAATCTGGGAAGTAGCTAGCTAGCTGCCCGCTAGCCGCAGCTGTAGCCGATGCTGCCGCTGCGGCTGCTGCTGATCCCGGAGACAGCGCGCTCGCTTCAGGGCCTCGCCGAGCTCCATTGTTCCGTTTGAGATGTGATGCTTGTGTGCGCGGAGCCGTTTGTAGCTGGAGGCGACGCCGAGGAGCTAACGTTGCTGCGAAATGCCCAGCAGAAGCACAACAGCGGGCTCCTGTTGAAGGGGGCGAGGTTAGACTGATCACAGCCCACCCCGAGGCTCCGACACCCGGGGGCACATTTGGACTACGACCGCCGCATTTCTCCCTCCTCCCCCCCCCCTCCTCCTCCTCCTCCCCCCCTCCCCCGACGTCCTTCACCGCTTCCTGTCGATATGGATAAACTCACGATCATTTCAGGGTGTCTGTTTCTGGCGGCAGATATCTTTGCAATAGCCAGCATTGCAAACCCAGACTGGATCAACACCGGGGAATCGGCAGGTAAACGCGGCACAAGTGCCCTTATGTGCGATGTGTGTGTTGTTTGTTGTTGTTGTTGTTGTTTTTTGCAGGATTGGCTCCACATCGCAGCATTGTTTGGCATCAGATAATCTTCTCAACAAAGAAACGTCCCATTGTGTTGCAGGGTTTCATCTGCAGCAGCATCTTTTGTCCTCCACAGCAGCACTGTTTGTGTATTATTATTATTATTATTATCATTATTATTATTATTCACCCCCAAACAGAAAGTAGCAACAGCAGTCACACAGTTGCATTATTGATTGATCAGCACCAAGGCTGTCTGCTTTAGGCCTATAGATAGATAGATAGATAGATAATCCATCCCTTTGGGCAAATGCAAGTTGTCCTGCAGCTCACTCATGTTACATTTAAGAAAAACCAGGAGAATAAGGTGCAACATAATGTGCAAATCATGCTGGTAGAAGAAGCAAGGTACAAAACCACGCTGGTATTTTACAATAAAGAGTATTTACAAGTATAAATACGGCATAGCAATGAAAACTAATAGTCATGATAAGCAGTTGAGTCAGTGCAGTGTGGCTGATCTGTGCAAAGCTTCATCATTTTCCAGATTCCAACTAAATGTCTCAAACAACAACCAAATCAGTGTTCAGATTGAGAAAAAGCAGCAGATTGTCATTCTGAGACTCATTTGTTTGATTAAAGGGCCGAAACGGTTCACAAATGTGCAAGTTCAAGTAAAAATCAAGCACGAAATGGCAAATATTTGGAGATCCACCGACTCAGAATAGTGAATTTTCTGCCTTTTGTTTGTAGCTTGTAATTATAAACTGAATATAATATTTTTTGAAATTTTTTTTTGGACAAAATTAAGTAAATTGAGGATGTTACTTTGAATTATCGTGGCGATCAATGGATTAGTGAAAATAATCATTGCTTGCAGGATCTGTCAAGCAGCTAATTGATGAAGGGTCTTGTTTCAGCTCTGGCAGTACCGGCGGTTCTGTTCGTACGGGTGACTTGACATTTGAAGTGACCTCCATGTGATCGCGGCTAATCAGCGCGCGCCTACGGAACCAGAGCAGGTGTTTATTTGCGGCGTCCCTCCTGATTTTGGACAGAAGCACGTGCTGCTGCCGGCCTCCGTTTTATTTGTGTCAGGCCTGAAAACACATTGCGGCTGTTGACAGACAGCTGCTCCTCTTTGTTCCCTCTGCAGGCAGACGGCTCAGGAAGTGGGTCAGCGAGGGTTCAGCGCACAGCGTCCACATTGTGTTAGCTTAGCCGTAAAACGTGCAAAACTGTAAGCAAATGAAACGATGCTAAACGTGATTGTGTCCCTCGGTCCTGGCCCGTCTAAACTTAGCACACGAGTTAACTCCATGGCGGCTGCACACTGACATCCTCAGTTCTGTACCTGCTGTACCGAAAGCTGAACCTTTGCTATATTTAACCTGCGCTGTGGTGTTGTGTTGTTATTAGAGCTGTCGCTCTTTGTGCTTCCCTCTCACGGCTTTGACCTTTTTGCTTTGATGATCGTGATGTACAGAGAGGATTACTCTGATTATTGTTTTGTTTTTTTTTTTGTAGAAATTATCCAAGTTCTGTACTCATTTTGGACATTTTCTGTTTCAAGTCATATTTGGACCGATTTTTAATCATTTAGTGCGTTATTTTTGTTGTTTTTATTATGTTTTGTGTCATTTTGAACAGACTCTGAGTCGTATCCCACCGATTTAAGTCATTTTGGACATTTCTTTGTTTTTTAGGACTTCCTTGTGTCATTTTGTACATTCTTTGAGCGATTCTCGACAGCTTTTGGGTCTTTCTTAGGCAGTTCTGTGTCATTGACATCTTTCAGAGAGCATCGTATGAAACACATGCTCCTGTTTGTCTTTCCTTATGGAAAAAGGGAATGAAGGGAGGTCATCTGCTGCCACCAGTCTGGTGGAGTGTCTTTGGTTTGGAGGGGCGCTGTGTTCTCTTGCAGAGTCAACCTGCTCTGTGGATTCTCACCTTGGACAGTATGCTGCAGTTTCTGCTCCTTTTTGTGAGGCATACGCGACCTTCATAGATTATTTGGTCGACTGGAAATTAAACGCAGACACGATTTTTACAAAACAAATCTCTGGTGTTGTCGTTGTAGGACTGAGCATAAACTAGAAAGTCTGCATGATGTTCACCTTTCATGCTGAATGTTTGAGAAGGTGTTTTTGACTGACCTTTGATGGAAATCTGTTACGACGTGAGTGTCACCAGAAGAGCCTTTATTACGCTGTGACGGGCAGACACAAACATTTGTGGTTAGATTTTGCAGAGCTGTTTTAAGTGTTTATTCAAACGTTTGGTAACAACTCTACGGAGAGCAGTTGGTAATGAATTACTGTATAATGAAGTGAATTATTGATTCATAATGTAGACATGATATCACGTCTCTGTGTCTGCATTAGTGTGTTTCTGTTTATACACTTCATTGAGAGGTGAAGCGTGAGTTTTATTTTTTTAAATACAAACGCTGCATTTCTTAGTTTGATCTTGTGGCCTTGATGCATCTTTCTTCTCATCTATGTTGTGATGGATATATTTAATAATTGTATGATTTGTCCTCAGAGCCCTGCTCCTTTACAAATTTTATGTGAAACTGCTGATTTTTAGACCCTTTCTTACATCTTGGAGCCGAGTTTCTTTAGTTTTTAATTGTTAGCAAGTTATCTGTGAGTTAATTGATGAGCTGTTTCCGTTATTGTGTCCAGCCCATTCCACATGCTAGTGTGTCATTTGAAGGTATTATGAAGTGCGGACCGATGACTCCCCACATTTCTGTTATCTCCCGTCAGCTGACCTCTGGTTCCAGCTTTGTTGTTGTCTCCTCAGAGGGCTCAGAGCTCCACAATGTGCCCTTGTAGGACCACAGCGTGACGTCTTTGGGCTGCGAGTGCTGAACAGACATGTTCCCCTGGGCAGCGAGCATTGATAAAGGCTGACTGTGCTCCAGGCGCGTGGCTTTTACCTCCTGTTTCGCTTTGATCTCGGCTTATATGTGAACTAATGAAGAACGGGTTAAAAGGCTTGTGCAGAAAGTCACTGGCCGCTGATTGGCTTTTCTTATAGCTGTCAACACTGAGTGTAAAACCACCAGGAAGGAGAAGGAGCGCCTCTGTTACCCAACGCAGAGTGTGGTTTCATGTTGTTGTCCTCACTTCAGTGTGAGATTCTCAGGTAATAACTGCTGAAGCACATTTCCTGTGCTGAGCTTCAAGACAAAGCCATTGTCGTTGCAGTGTCACACACAAACTGTGATTCCTGGCAGCTCTGCCAGCGACTGCCCTCCTGCAGATCCTTGTCACCACTGTGGATGTCATCCTCCAGCGCCTCGACAGCCTCAAACTCTGTATGCACACGCACTTAGAAAATGCGACATCCCATCCAGGCTCAGGCTGTATCCAAAGAGAGTAATGACAGATTTTATTACCTTTGTGCCATCATTTCATTTGTAGCTTCAGCTTCAAAACTCGCAGGTTTGCATCTCACGAAATCGATTTTGCACAAGTGCTCTTGTGACGGGAGCAAACCAGCACTTACCATCCCAGCGTCGCACTATCCTGAGATTACTTTGAAAGTGTTTTATGGCATGCAGCGAGCTGCTGAATGGAGCTGAAGTCAAAGGCGGCTGTCGATGGTGATCACAAGGTGATAGTCATTCATTTAGCATTTTTATCTTGATTTTTCTTTTTATCTGATTGTAAATAATCTAAACACTACAGATGTCTTTCTCTCACAGTGGAAGATGTGTATTATGAAGTGACTGCCATTCAGCCTGTCGAATAACAAACATACCAATTTATTTTCCATTTATTCTGAGCGCTGAGGAGCTCCATCAGCTCCAATATGCTGCTGCGAGTTTGTGCTCAAAACCCTCAGTAGACATTGTGCATAGTAGTTGTTGATCGTGGCTTTACTGTGCTCTCTTCACTAAGTAACACAAGCAGCCTGACTTATTGAAAAGGGAATGCATTTCAGTGTACATAAAACCAAAAACAATTACGTAACACCAGAAAAAGACAAAAATAACACTTGGCAAAGTAGCAGAGCATAATGACTAGTGCTCAGGAGCTGCTGCTGTAGTTATAGTCTGGATCTGACTTTGCCCAAAATAGATGAAATGGGAGACGATTAAATGGTGTTATTTTAGATATCCCTTTTCAAAGCACAAGGACGCACATTGCCATCGATACAGAGCGACTGAAGCTGTGATCTTCAGTTATGAGGCTGCAGCAGACCTTTAGCCAAAGCCGTGGCACCGGCAGGTAGAGACGGACACCAGAGCTGCAGATGTAGCAGACGTGATGTGTTCAGCTGCTGCTGGCAAAGAGGAGGAAGCTTTGAAATGTGCCACCTGCTGGCAATGTGTCGTAGCTGTAACGCTCACTGCCCAAGTGGTAGAACTGCAGCAGCTATTCGAGGAATGCAGGCTGCTGCTCATTTTGACTTATTTCACTTTTCTATAGGCGCTGCAGGTTGTCGCGTGTAGAAGAAATGTTCTGGCGTCAACTTCAAAAGCTCCATCTGGTGCTTAATCTTCAGTCTGCTGAATATGAGCAGTCAAGGCTGCATGATTTGTTTCAGATCCAATTAAAAACTATATCTGTCGAGGCTGCTTGTGGGTTTCTAGCGTAAACATACAGTCGTTAATATTTATATTGAAGCGTTGGATTTCTTTGCAGTAGCTGATACCCTGCAGCCATCCAAACTTATTCTTGTTGTTTAATGGTATGTACTCCTAATAAATGTGCAAACATTGCTGTGCTGTTGCTTTTTCCTCAAAAGTAATAGGTTTTTTTTGCTTTTTTAAATTTATTTTGTTGGTCGGGATGGCAACCTTTGCCCCATAAGTTTGCATCATCTAAAAGTCTGATTGTTGGTCGACTTAAAAATCCTGATTTTTGTCCTGAAAATAAGGCATCAAATGAGAAGCTGACTGTGAACTGCAGCAGACTAAACTAAGATGTTCTGTGGCTTCATCATGCTTCGTCATGCTGGCAATCTGTTTCTGTCGTAGCCGTGAACTTTGATGTCCGTTTTCAGAAGTGTTGATGCCGTTTGTTCTGGCTTTGGGTCACAGGCGACTGAAGTTCGCTTTCATACATGCTGGTGTTTGCAGCTCATTGTTCACAGGTCTGCCTGCCTTGCTGTGTATGCAGCGCCCCTACAATGTAAGTGGGCACCGTACAAGCCTCCAGCAGCAGCAGAAGCAGCTGTCGGCTGCTTTAGCTTGCCTACTTGCCGCCCACCATAGTTCAGAGGCCCGTTTGACTCATCCCTCCAGAGCTTACAAACATCAGCACCCCCTGTGCTCCGCTAATGACAGCATCATCATGCTGAAGATGAGCAGACACGGTGCTCATTTCCTCTCATTTGGACCGAGACATGGTGAGAGGAGTGTTCTGATCATAGTTAGTGCCGAGCTGCCTGCAGGGCGACGGGGACGATGGGGGCGTGAACGTGAGCGAGGCCTCCAGATGGAGAATCGGCCCATTATTTTCTATAAATGAGACACGGAACTATGCAAGAGTTGTTTGTGAAACTAAACACAGTGTGTTTTAGATTTTCTTGACTCTAGCAGTATTTAGTCCATCTCGCATTCACTTTAACTGAAGCATGTATGATTCATTATCTTGAGCTTACACATCTTATTGGTTCAGCTGGTTCTGATGGGCTCTTAGGTCCGAGGTCACCTTCTTTAACTGTGACTCTGCGGATGTTCTCGGTAAGCCAACGGAAACACAGATGGACCTGCAATGTGGCACCAAGCACACCAACTGCTGCCGCATTGTCCTCACACACCGAGGCTCTCTGCTCGGCCTTATTTATTACCTACAAATTGAACTGTGACATCTCATCTGTGTTCAGTGCTGAGTGAAAGGAAGCTTAATGGACTTTACGTTTAGACAGAACCGACAAGCTGCTGCGGGTGCTCCCCTCCAACCCACCCTCACCTGTCCTCATCCGTCTTACAGTCATACCTGCAAGCGTCCTGGAAATAGTTTGACATTTTTGGGAAATGGGCCTTCTTGCTTTCTGACTGAGAGCTCGATGACAACACTGCTGTCACGTCGGTCTGTCAACCCTCAGAGCTCTGAGCAGTGTCTGGACATTTTCTGCTAGTGTCACGGTGGGCTCGTTTGTCAGTGAAGGAGAGAGAGCTAGAATGACAGATATAATATCGTTAAAAAAAAAAAAAAGACAAACACTTAAGTTATTTGATTGCTTATTTTATAAAAATGAAAACAAAAACTGGAATCAGCAGTTAAAGCATTTTCACCACTGATGTTACCAGAACTTTAGAAAGAGAAATCTAATACTGTAGGTGTGCTACTACCTACATTTTTAATTTGCTTTAATGCTTCTCTGCTCTGTGTGCACAAAGCCTGCAGTGACTGTCGCTCACAGCTGTGTCACTAATGGCTTTCCTGTTAGAATTTTTCTTTTTTTTTTTTTAACAGAATGAGGTTCGAACAAATGGTTTATTTGGCAAATAAAAACAACACAAAGCTTGTAGACTGAAGGCCCTTTGATGAGATATCACAACGTAGGGCACGTCCCAGACGAGAAGCTGCAGGACTTTTGAAATCTGATGGTTTTCTCTGTTTTTACTGTTTTCTGGCTCCGGTAAAATCTGTCAGTTTAGGAGCTCAGAGTTTTGCATAGAAGCCTGCGTGCAGCAGCAGCTTAGCTTAGCTTAGCACAAAGTTTGGAGACCAGCCTGGCTCTGAAAGGACCGAAATCAGCCAGACTCCGATTGGCATCTTTTGTCTCGACTGTTTAATCCACACTATTGGTGGTGTAAAAAATCCCTTGAAATTTGTGGTGGTTGTTTGTTTCCGAGCTGATCTGCAGAGGAGCATCCCGTGTTAGCGACTGAAGCGCTGCACTACTGAGCACGCCGTTGTTGCCTGATTCCCACTGAGACTGAAGTGCAGCGCTCGGTGCGTCCTGCTCGGTGTTTACCTGTGTCCGTGCACCGCTGTAGGGCAGGAATTCCACAGAGAGCTCGTGAAACAGCAGGAGGCCGGAGGGTCCAGGGGAAGTGGTCATAAACCGATGCCATTAAAGTGCAGCTTTCAAACTTCTGCCTAAAGTTTTCCTGTTTCCAGCACCAGTCCCTGCTTTCTTTACCTTCTCTTCTTTAATTTGTCCAGGGTTGCTCTGACTTTAGCAGCAGGCTTTTGGAGAAGCTGTGAGCCGTGACCTTCACTCTTCTCTCTTCCCTGTTCTGGTGTAAGTGTTCAGTGGGGCCGAGCATACGGTGCAAACTGAAGGCAGGAAACATCTTGTCTGTACTAAATTGTATGCTGCATTGACAGTTTTGTGTGGATGGTTTGAAAGGTAGGGTTGCACATTTCCAGCCCTCTTTTCTACGGTTCCATATATAACGTTTCTTTGGAGCCACTGGCATTGTTTGTGTGGGCTGAGAAGGGCTGAGCTTGTGTTTGGTGGTTACTGTAAAAAGCAGTGCTTTTGCTGGGTGTTATAAAGGGGACAGGATTTCCTCTGGACAGTCTGCACAAACCCACCACGCCCCCAGGACCAACACAGCGCTCGGCTTTTGCTCGGTTCTGTTTGAGTTCAAGTGTTTGAGCATCATGTCTTCGCTGTGTGCAAAGGTTGTAACAGGCGGCTTATGAAATGTTTAGATTTGGGTGCCAGGCAGACCAAGGAACACAGCTGACCTTCTGAAAATCCAGCTTGCATACTTGTCTCACGCTGGCGTCCGCCCACCTGCCGGGCCGCTGGTCAGCTTTGTGATGCTGGCCACACAGGCTTGTCTTTGCAGTGAATGGACGATTATGTGGTTTACTGGCCGTTCCTTTTTCTTTTTTCCAGATTGTACCTGAAACGTGCACAGACAGTTGGATCTAAGAATCATTCTGAGAAGATATTTTGCCAGTAAAGCTTCAATAAGAGCTGGGTTGGCCAGATGCTGCAGTCTTTGACCAACTATAGCTGCATGATTGTGGCCAAACTAGTGATTTGATCGATATCAGGATCCTTTACCTTTTCACCCTGTTGTTTTGTTTGAGTTTAGCTGTGCTGCATTCATGCTAAAGTACAAAATTTTGTACCAAATAAAACTAGATATTTTCACATCTCCTGGAAGCACAACAGAAATAAAGTTGCACCAGAAGCTTTTACTCAATGTGAAATCAGCAGAGATGCTTTTACCTTCACGTTGTGCGTTGTGTTGAGGCCCTGGGTAGCGTCACCGGTCTGGATGGAGGGACGTTCTGCTTCTTGGCCTTCATCCATTCATTGCAGTTTTTTTCAGCCGGTTCAACAGTTTAACTGCTTTGTGGTTCAGACACAAAAGTCTCATGCGCTCGTCGTGTGTGATTTGTTTTTGCTTTCCATCATTTTCCCTGCATCCAAACAAGCAGTGATGGTCCGTATCGACTGAGTAGCTCTTCACCGTCTCCTGCGGACATTTTTATTCCGTTTTGCTCGTCTGCTGTACGTTCACCTGGACTGTGGCCACAGGATCTGGCTGCTCCATCAAAGTGAACCCAGAACTCCTTAGCTGTGTGTTTAGGAGGTGCTTGAGTTGATATGCAGAGTTTTCCATGAGCGGAGCATGTGTTTTAAATGCTCATTGAATTGCAGGAAGCTAAAATCATGATGGAGGTTAGTACTTGATTAACCGTGCAGCTCGGTTAGCTCCACGGAGCGGATCTGTCTTTGCAGGGCTCCCTGGTTTGTTCATGTTGAGGACGAGCCTGCAGCCTTGTCAAGTGACTTCACACGGTTTCACCGATCAACAGGTGGCAGTAATGTGCTAAAGTGTGCTGCAATGCATCGGCACAAGGCAGGGAAGAAGAAAATTGCTCAGATAAACAAGGATGTAAACAATGTGGGATTTAAAATGTGTAACAATTTAGCTTTGCTTTGTTTTGTGAGGATGAAACACATTTGTTGCACCTCTTTAGTGCGCTGAATTTAAACGTTTGTTGGTTGTATACAAAACTCCACAGGGCACCTTTTAATTCAAATGTCTTCTGTAGCTACAAGTCTGTTTTATAAGGATGAGGTTTATCAGTTTTGACTGTATGGGATGTCGAGCTGGTGCCGCTGCAGCACCTGTGGCTAGTTTTCATCACTTATCACATGCTCAGGCCAAGAACAGCGCTGCATCGAAGAAATGCTCCAAGATTATGGACTTAATTTGGTCTCAGAGGGTTGCTTAGGACGCTGGTGTAACTCTGAAATGCGACCCAGGAAGGTCGGTGTTAGAGAAACCACAAGTTCATTAGTTTGAGGGTTTGTCAGACTGCAGAATGCTGCACTGCTGTGTCCTTGCAAATGAGATGAATCCGATGATTTATCAGAGAGTCTGTGCACTTTTCAGATAATAAGAGAGCACAGTTATTTTAATGATAAGGTATACAACAGAGTTACTACGTTCCTGTTGCAAACAGCGCCAAGGTTCGATGTTTGCTCATGTTGAGGTGCTTATTTTGACTGCAGTTAGCATCTTTTTCCTAAATCCAACTCTTGGTGCTCAAGCTGAAAGAAACCTCAAGCAGCGTTTTGACAGCCAGTCAAACGTGCTGATAGATCTGAAAAAGTTGTTTTACAGGCCACAAAGGCATTCCATTTTTTGCCGTTTCATTTGGAGGATTTGTTGGTTTTTCCTGCAGTGCGGCTGTCTGTTTTAACACAGCCCTCTCCTGTTATTTCCACATGCAAAGTGTTGAAGCGGGAAGTCGTATGACAGCTCATCTGCCTGACAGAACAACCCGCTGCACATCATCCAAGACGCCCCTCATCCCGACTCCACCTCTTTCACATGAGCCCTGCATGTCTGTAGTCTGCCGTCGAAAGTCCACCTTTCTTTGCCCGAGACCCGTGATCAGCAGAGACCTGAGCATTGTGACGGTGTTCTGCTTACTCAGGTAGAACATCCCCTCGAGGACTCGCTCTAATTGAATGGCGAGTCTCCGGAGTGAAGCATTGCCCTGCTCTGAGTGCTGGCCTTCACTCATGACTCAGTCTGAGGCAAGAATCCATTTGTCTCGCTGTCTGCTCGGTGATGGAGCGGCACGGCGGAACATGAAGTCATGACATGTTTGAGACAGCAAATGGTCACTTGGAGGATTCTGAGTACGGAGGCCTCGGACCTACAATATATTCACTGAGATATTGAGTCTCTTAAGGCAGCTGCAAATTCTCCTGATGTCACTGCAGCTTCTTAAGAGACTGTGTCTCACCTGCGTGGATTCACTCAGTAATTGCTGGCAGCATTGATTTCGTCCTCACCTTCTCTTCTTGGCTGCTGGCATAATTGAGCCATCCCGTACGAAGTCCTCCCCTCGCTGAAATGGTGACAGTTTAAAGGAGCTCCTCTTCGTCTTTTTCCATCTGCGGTCTTTCACCTTGCCATCACATCGGCCCGGTTATTGATCAGGCCGCTCATTTGTCACCACTTTGTCTTCGGCGTCACACCCATAATGCTTTTTTTTTTTTTTCCTCTAATTTTTCCACTCGTGCTTCTCTTATTCAGACTTGAAGCATCGCTGTCAAAGCTTCAGTTCTCGCTTCAGATCAAGTTGTCTTTGTCGAGCGTAGGAGGACTTTTGTTGCGGCTTCGTGGTTTGATGGGTTCCTGCTGTGGCAGAGATGTTCTGTAGTAGACGTAGATGAACGCCGACGGTGATTTTGCGTTTGAGCTGAGAGTGAAGCGTTCTATCTTTAGTCGTAGTACGTGGTGTGGCCCAGTCCGGTGCTCTCGTGTGTGTTTCTTATTAGCTGTGCTGCATTCAGTTCTTATTGATGAGTGGTTTTTAAACACTGTACAGAACTGTGGAGAAAAGTTGTATAAAACTACTTAACCTTGGATCCAGCTGAGTGGTAAGTCACCGTCAGCGTAGCCAGTACATTTTTACATACAGTAAAATAAAAGATTTAACTTTAGACCTGCATCCTTTCAGCAGCTTTGCAATATAAATGATTTGTGGTTCGCCACAGATCAGCTGGTGATTGCTAATATTACTTGTTTTGTGTGAATGATGAATTGCTTCTTCAACTTGCGTCCTCTCCCTGCAGGTGCCCTCACAGTCGGTCTGGTCCGGCAGTGCCAGACCATCCACGGGCGAGACCGGACTTGCATCCCGCCTCGGCTGCCTCCAGAGTGGGTCACCACGCTTTTCTTCATCATCATGGGCATCATCTCCCTCACGGTCACCTGCGGACTGCTGGTGGCATCACACTGGCGCAGAGAAGCCACCAAATACGCCCGCTGGATCGCCTTTACTGGCAGTAAGTGAACGAGACAATGAATGACATCGTTTTACTCGCCGGCAGAGCGTTTCCCCCCCGGAGCTTTCTCACTTTCTTCTCTGTCTCGCCGCATCTGTCGTGACACGACCGCTTGAAGATCACCTTTTCCGCATTATATATTCATGCACGTCGTCTCTGTCAGACAGGAAGTAATAAAAGGAGGATAGGTTGAGTTGAGTGGGTTTCTGCTCGTGGGGTGACGTCAGAAACATGCGAGGCTTTCTGCAGCACAGGACGTCGGTGTGTTTGTGTTGCTGGAGTGACGTGAGGACCTGTGCGTGGGCGTCTGTGTGTGTTTGGTTGCATTTGCACATTCATGAGTGATTTTTTTTTTGCATGCTTGACGACTCCTCTTGCTCCCTTAAGCTGATTTATTGAGTAATGCAGCTTGTCTTGGACCCGAGTGGGTGGCTTCTGTGCCACAGTGTTTCTCTAGTGTTTTATCTCTCGCTTTGCCTTGAACATTGCAGCTTTTTTTTTTTTTTTTTCCAGGCATGATTTCTGTGTAGATGCACTTCCAGCACTCGATATTAACTCGGCATGCGTTGGGTTCACTGTGACTGGACTGGTTTCATAAGGCTGTGTGGGAGGGTGGCGTCTGATTGGTCGGTTAGCTGGGGGGACGGACAGCCCCGAGCGCACTGCTACAGATGGAGCAGTGGTATGTGAAGTCACAATGGTCTGTATTATTGTTTCAGAGCTGCATGTTGGTTTTTTTTTTGCTCGTACGTTTGCACAAGTTTCTTTTGCTTAGCGGCTAATTGCAGATGTGTAGCTTCTGTAGCTCGCCCTCGTCGCCTGGACCCGACGAATCCCAAACCCCTCCACAAGCCGTCCGTCCATCCGGTGAGCACAAATCTGTGTCACAAGCCAAATTGGAAGCTGTTGAGTCATTGTTTAATGATCACACTCGGAGGGAAAGAAAGGAGGTTGCCATGGCAACTGTGAGCAGTTGTCACCCGTGTCCCCTTGTTAAGCCTTTGCCGGCCATATTAGACAAGAGGTATATTATTAGTCCGGGTTTTTTCTGTTTCTCTCTTTCAAACGTTTTAGGCACGATGATTATCACGGAGGAAATAAATGAGGAAATGAGGCTGAAGATGTAGATGAAAACAGGGAGAAGTGACGGTACAGCATCACCTTTTCTTCCCCTGGGTTCATCCTGTAACACCGAATTTTGTTTAAGTGGAGAAAAGGAACGAAAAGTCGAGAAGAAACCGAGTCCGATGCTGCTGATTTTTCTGCCGCGACGTCTGACACCTCTTTGCTGTCGGCCGCGCGGGTGAGATGGCGAGAGATGAGGTGAGAAAACGGGCGGAAAGTTAAAAAACAAACAGTAAAGAAGGTGAGCTGAGTGAATAATCGTGTTTGTAGAGGTCAAGAGCTGAAGGTGTTAGAAAGGAGAGAGACAGAAGCCAAAGTCAAGACGCAAACGGGAAGGCGAAAGAGGGATAAAGTCAAGTTGGTAGCACGGAGAAGGGCGGGGTGACTCGGGGCAAACAGGTGACGAGGGCGAGCGGAGGTGGGCAGCCTGAAGTGTAACTGGCTGCAGGCCACCAGCACCTGAATGGACAGCTTTGTGTGACTGGCACAGACCCGCCTCTGTGTCTCCACATGCACACACCAGCAGTGTTTCCCCGAAGGTACGGGGGTCATCTGTGGGGGTGGAGTGCCCGTGGAGTAACGACCAGCTCTGACAATGCAGCAACAGTGACTGCAGAACATGTGGTAATTATTGGCGCTTCAAAATAAAGGAAAACTGCTTTCTTTAAAATAAAGAGCTGAAACCTTCATCTAAATAGTCACTTCATTTGGTCCCTTCTGTAGCATTTGCTGCAGGATATGAAGCAGAGAGAGCGCCAAATTACAAAAATAAAACTATAAAAGAATAATAAAATAAATGTATTTGTTTGAAGAACAAATAAAATAAATAATGTGGCAATATAAAGCAATATTAATAAAAAATTTATCCATAAAAGAAAAGGATAATAAAGTAGGAATATAAAGACAAATAAAACAAAAAAATAATAATTTTAATTTTTTTAATTTCTGTTTTTTATTTGTTTAGATTTTTTAAAACATTTTTAATTTATCATTATTTTTAAATTTCTTTTTGAATTTTAATTTGTAATTTTTGTTTTTATTTTTTATTTATTGATTTTAATTATTTAAAAAAAAAATTCGCTTTAAAAGCAAAGGAAATATGAGCAGAAAAATGAAATTCCTACTGCGCACATTTTCTGTGTATATTTTATTTGCTTTTAAAGCAACGTTATAAAAAATAAATTAAAAAAGAAGAAAAATTAAAAAAAATTAAAATAAATGTAAAAAAAATATCTAAAAATAAATATAAATAAATAAATATTTTTTAAAAAATTTAAATTTATTTGTCTTTTTTTCTGCTTTTATTAGCCTTTTATTGTATGGATTCATTTTTGATTCATATTGCCACATTATTTATTTTTTGTTTTATTTATTCTTCCTTTTATTTCCACTTTCATTTTATTATTCTTTTATTGATTTATTTTTGTAATCTGGCGCTCTCACTACTCCATAGCAGAAGTCTGACATCTAGATCTAAAACATCTGTGAAAAACAACAGTGAGACGAAACAACGTGGCGTTTAAATGGAGTTTTTGAATTTGTTGAAGCGTTTCTGGTGGATTTCGTTGTTCCGTCTCGTCAGTTCTGAGCCACTTTCTGGGACGTCATGTCAGAACCGATATGTTTTGGGGAACCCTGGGCTGCTGCTGTTGACGGCCAGTAATTCTGAGTTTAAGTCCTGCATAAAAACAAAAATAGAGTCTGCCTGTTTAGAGGAGAAACTTGTCTTTGGGTGTTTCAGAATGAGGACATCATAACGTTGTAGATGCCGTTGTAGCTTTTCATCTGACACGCAGAAACAACAATCCACAAGAACCTGAACCAGAACCAAGCAGGCCCAGTGCAGTCGCATCCAGAATGTGAGAACTCAGAGTTGTGTTGTTGCAGTTGTTGTGTCAACAATCTTTGTGTCAGTTTAATTACATTTTCACAAAGCATTCCAGAGAAGAGATCATTAGGACGCCTCCACTCGGACAACAGGTGCAGACCAGGTCGTTTCACAGCCATCTGTCTCCACGTGGCCTCAGACGTGTCTTGTGGCGTTTCTGTTCTGCCACGTCTTGTTGTTTATCATCTGACAAGTTTATGATGCACAGCGCCGTCTGGGACAATGAGTGCAGCTAACGAGCAGCGTCGGTCTCGTTAGCCACACATTAACGAGCAGCGCGGCTCTCTCGGTTCTTGTTGATGGTGCAGATTAAACATGTTTATTAGATCATCTTGGCAGCAATTACCAAAGACGGCTTTATTGGAGACGAAGCAGCGCCGAGAAACGCTCGTGTAGCTTCACGTGTCGGCCTCGCCTGCTTGTTCATCACCGTGCTGCTGTGGTGCTGGAGCTCTCGTGGATTGTTTGAACATTTTGTAGTGAGTTGATGTTGTTTGGTTCTGTGGGGTAGATACGGGAACATGGCCTCAGTGCACCGACAGACCATAATACATTAGCTTGACAACAAAACAGGAGAGAAGTCGGCTTGTAGCGCCGAAAACAGAGACAAATGCAAGAATAGAGAATAAAATAGAACTCAAACCACACAGGCATTTATGTATGTGTGCTGTATGGATAAAGGGGAAATAAATCTAGATAATAAAAAAAAAAAAGAGTACAACAGAATAGGAATCATTTAAGAGGCACCACAAGTATTTTTATTCATTTTTATTTCTCACTTAATGCTTTAATTTGCTAGAAAGTAGTGAAGACGTCTGCTTTTTGCAGTTTTGTGAAGCCTAAAGTGACAGCTGGTATTTCCAACCAGCTGTCCAAAATACAAAAAATAAGCTTAAAATTCTGTTTATTTTTAACATACGACACAGAAGAGTGGCAAATTCTCTCCTCGAAGAAGCTGGAAGATGAGATTATTTTGCTTTTTTTGGTGTTTAAGTGGTGGCAGGTTACTTTTCTGAGCTGTGTCGCCGCTGCTGTTCGTTAACCGGAGTCGACTGAGCGGCGGTGGGGAAGCTTGCAGGTGCAATGCTGAGCTGTGGTGGCGTTTTTTTTGTTTTTTTGCTTCCTTTTAGCTTTAACAATGGCTGCCTCCTCCTGGATGAACACGCGAGAGTCACGGAGACGGATGAACTTGTGTCTGGCTCGTGATCAGGGATGGCTTAGGATGGTCATGGCCGATGCTGCTCATCCATCCGTCTTCCTGTTGGTACCATTTGGTTATTTCTGGTTGTTTGTTTTTCTTTTTAAAGGGAAAAAAATGAAGCAAAACAAGAGCAGACTGAGGATGAATTATTTCACACGTGCTGTATAAGAATGAACATTTCTCTGGACGTCGGTGTTGTGTTGATGGATGATCAGAGCTCTGTGGACACTCCCATTAAACTGTCCAACATCATATCAGAATGAAGAGCTCCACCTTGAACAGAT
Organism: Stegastes partitus; assembly: GCF_000690725.1. Taxonomy (NCBI): domain Eukaryota; kingdom Metazoa; phylum Chordata; class Actinopteri; family Pomacentridae; genus Stegastes; species Stegastes partitus. The sequence continues at coordinate 274,947 of NW_007578190.1, forward strand.
GTTCAGTACATGTCAGGACACTGGGCTGATTAAAACCTCTTTCTCGCTTCACTTTTAAGTGCAAAATAAAGGTAATGCTGCTAAGAATGAACAGTTAAAGTACTCCGTCTACCCACTGACAACGACAGTCAGTCAGAGAAACGGTGAAAATCAAGTGAGACAGAGTTTGTCTGCTGCTCTGAAATCACTAAATCGTGATGTTGTGATGATTTAGAACTACAGGAAGTGTAACAAACAGCTGGTGAATGCTTCATTTTAATCATAGTGTAGTTAGCGTACCTGGCTAGTGATGGATCGACTATCAGCTCAGCGGCTGTGGCTCAGGTGGTAGAGCAGGTTGTTCTCCAATCACAAGGTTGGCGGTTCGATCCCCTCCACAGTCCAAGTGTCCTTGGCCAAGACACTGATCCTGATGGCAGGCAGGCAGCACCTTGCATGGCAGCTCTGTGGCTGTTGGCGTGTGAATGTGTGTGAGTGGTGAATGAGAAACACACTGTAAAGCGCTTTGAGTGCCGCTAAGGCAGAAAAGAACTGTATAGGTGCAGAACATTTACCATTCTCCATCTGTACGTGATGAACTTTTGCTCAAAGTCACAACGGATTGATCGCGTTTCTGCTCCGACGTGCAAACGACTTGTTGCTTTTGTGGGAACGAACAATTTCTGCAGAATTAAATCCCACTTTTGGACGTCCATCACCTGTTAGTGCTGCACAGAGCTGCAGACGCCCACAGACAGAACACCGTTTAGGATTTGGAAACCAAAAGTGCATCATGGACACATCGTGTCTTACAGTGATGAGAGACAAAGTGCAGCACAATGTTCTTCTTAATTTCTAAAGTACCGGTAATGTCAGAGTTTTATCAGTGCCCCAGTCCTGACACATGCCACCCCTGGGCCTCGGTACCCGTCTCTACTCGTGATGCAGGTTTAGCAACACACAGACGAGACGGAGGTTTAGTTTGTGAGCAGCCTGCAACAAAGGCCAATAAAAGCAGTTTATTAACGAATCACGTTGCTGCATGAACGTCACGCTCGGTTAACCTCGTTCAGGTGGAATGTAAAAGTAGTTATATGACGGCCGGCGGCTCATAAACGTCTTTATTAGACATGGTGGGTAAATAGATGAGCTGGACTGAGTGACTTTCTGTGATTTTCTTTTTAGTTTCTAATGTCAGATTATTGAAGATATTCCTGTCGGTTTCTTTGATCTGGTTGTTTTCCACTGCAGATGGTTTTATTCATACTGACCTGCCTGATTAAACATCGCAAGATCACAGCTTTCTGGCTAAGGAACAGTTGAGGGAAGCGTTGGTGGGATTTCTGATACCAAGAAAAAGCATCCACGAGGCACTGAGAACCTCTGCAAGATGCTGAGATAAAGTGAAAAGGTAAAAGCTAAAAATAGCTTCCTGGGCCGCCGCCTAATGGATTACACGCTGTTAACATAACCAGAATATTTCAGCCCAGCCTGTGAGTGCTGGTTTAGCTTAGAAACGATTCAGAAACGGGGTGTTTTCTGTGTGAACTGATGCTGCTACAGACAGTGCAGGTGGAAACAGAAGCTCTCTGATCCATCTGCAGGACGTGTTCTTAATGAGACGAGCAGCTATTGATCTGCGATTCAGAAGTCACACAGTTTGTGTCGCTGTTCGGTGTCGCTGCGTGTTACCTGACTGGACTCTGTTGGATTCAAACAGCCTCTCTTATTAGTGACAGCTTCGTTATTTAATCACAGGCACCTACGTCCTGGACAGTGGGATGAAACTCTCCTGTTTGTCTCTGCAGCTGCTAACACGTGCTAACAGGAGCGTCGCAGCATGTTCGCTGATACCAAGAACGGCGTCCGTTGCGAACGTGAGGGTTCTCAGCATGTGGCCAGCGCTCGGAGCCGATTGGTCCCACCGGGGCTGATGCGGATCTCAGGGCTCAGCAGTCCAACAAGAAACCAGGTTGAGCAGGAACGTGGTGAACACGTTGATATGCGGCGTGCTAACCGGGCTTCTGTAGGAGCCCTGGTGTCGGTCGCTCAGTCAGTCTCAGAAGCTCTCAGAGATGCTTCCCAAAACCCGCCTGCCAGGTACAAGTCCTGGACAACTGGTGCTGTTTTTTTTTTACTGTTTCCTGCACTTTGTATGACATTTATTGACTACTCATTGCATTAATTTTTGCGTTCTTAGTGCCTGAAACGTTTGGAGACGCTGGAGAAATGAGGCTTCTCTGATGTCGTGCTGCCGTTAAGGCGAGCGGGTTTCTCGTATTTATTCAAGCTGCTGAGCGAGACGGTTCTGCTGGGATTTGCAAACAGACTAAAGTGATGTGGTTTCGTCTGTGCAGAATAAACTCTGAAATGTGTTTTATTGTCTTCCCTAAAGCACAAAGAAAGGCGTTTTCGTGGCGCTTCTTTCAGCGCTCGGTCTTCTCGATCATGGACCTTAAATAACATCCAGTCGCAGTCGTGGGAAACTACAGCAAGATGGCTTCCTCCACATTTAGAATTAACTTGCAGCAGATAATCCGAGCGGCGATGCGCCCGTTCAGAAAGCTTGGGATCTGATTGAAGCCTTTAGAGAAACACACTGCGTTAATCAGCCCCAGGCTGCATAAAGAGCTTGTTTGTTTGCTGAGAAACATTTACTGAAACTAAAGCTGCATTAAAGGAGTCTGAAAACAAAACCCTGTACATTTATTTTCAGCTCAGGGTTAGGAGCTCATAATGATCCCATTTTACTCACAAATGATTCACACAGACTTTATCTAGACCTGACAAACGTCGAAGCTCAGATGAGGTCTTCTACCTGGGGGTCTCTTGCTGCCATTTGCAGGAACGTTCAGCTGTGGAAGAACGATGCCTTCGAGTGCCATGAGAAATATGGATAATTCAAACAACAGACAACAGAAGGAGAAATATAATCTGAATTTTCACAGACAGTTGAGCGCATTTTGTGGAGGTTTAACCATCATCAGTGAAGCAGCTCCAGCATGAGGGGAAGTCCAAGCGTCACGTTCATCAGTGTTTTCTCCTCTGAGCTGCACACCTGTGGTCAGCAGGCCTCTGCAGGGAGATGTGTGTCCGTGTGTTTTTCTGTTTGTTTGGTTGTACATGGAAAAGCTTTATTCTCTGGAGTGGGGTCACAAATAGATTTTGGGCCACTGGGAAATTCTTGTGCCAGATTTTGCTCAGAAAAAAAGCTAAATGACACAACACAAGAAATTCAGCGTCTAGAAAGTAGAAAAAGCAACAAAATGTGAGCACGATACATCACTGAAATATAATAGGTCCCTAAAATAAGGCTGGAATAGAGCAGTAAACTGAATCACACATGACAGTGAAGAAATAAAATGAAATGTTGCACTCTACATTCAAAGCTGTACATGAAACTGAAATATTGCACATTAGAATAAAAAATGGTACACATACTGCAGAAACTGGGGGTGGAGTCTATCCCAGCTGACTCAGGGTGAAGGCAGGTTCACCTGGACAGGTAACCAGTCTATCACAGGGCTACACTTAGAGACAGACAACCAAGCACACTCACATTCACACCTACGGACAATTTACAATCACCAATTAACCTCAGCATGTTTCTGGACTGTGGGAGGAAGCCGGAGAACCCGGAGAGAACCCACGCTGCACGGGGAGAACATGGAGACTCCCGGGTGTCCTCACCGGGATGCCAACCGGCGACCTTCTAGCTGTGAGGCGACGGTGCTAACCACCGAGACACCTGCAGCTCTGGCACAAACTATTGAGAAGTAAATCACTAATGATCTCCGTGGTCAGATGTGAGTGTGGGATGTTTTAGCTGTGGCTGCTGCAGAAAGGGGAGGAGCTATATGGACGTCCTGGGGTTTCAGTGCTGCGTGCTGTTATGTGGACACTCTGGGTATTTTCAGTAGACACTAAAATCTGACTTCCTGAAAGCTGCAGCTCAGGCTTTAGCTGCTGATCATTAAGTGTAAAAGATGCGCTGCTGAGTTGTAGTTTGGACTCCGTGTTGAATAACGGCCATGAATGTAAACATTTTTTGTCAAACCTGACTGTTTGATACTTGAGTAAATAAAACCCCAGTTAACAGAAGTGGGTAAAAACTGGTGTATTCTCAATTCTTGTCATGTTTCACTGATGGTTTTCCCCTAAAACCTCTTTAGAGGGCACCAAACTCTCTCTGATGCATAGCAACCCTCCATATAACCTGTGACAATGTGAAAGTGACGTAAAGCCCTTTGTTGTCCCTCCCTCTCATCTCTGTACAGCACACCAGGCAGAGTCACGCTCAGCGCTGAATGCCACGAGTCTGCTTTGTGTCAGTGTTCTTTCAAAGCCCTTTCAAAGGAACTATTGTGTCTCTGATGAACTTGGAGCAGCCTTTGCTTCCTGCCCAAGTTGATGAAGTTATGGCTGATTTTCTGAAAAGAACAAAGACTAAAACAAAGACTTGACACTCTTTTTGCGTCACTTGTAGATGTTTTCTTTCTTAAATCTTGACACGAGTCTCCGATTTAGATGCATCAAAAACTGCAGAATCCAAGTAATCATCTGTGAGCATGTAGACAACTCATGTTTTCTCTCTTCCTTGCAGTGATCCTGTTCTGCATGGCGGCGCTCATCTTCCCAATAGGCTTCTACATCAACGAGGTGGGAGGTCAGCCGTACAAGCTGCCCAACAACACGGTGGTCGGCTCCTCCTACGTGCTCTTTGTCCTCTCCATCTTCTTCACCATAGTGGGACTGCTGTTTGCAGGAAAAGTTTGCCTCCCGGGCTGAGGCTCCGCCGTGCTCGCCTCTGGACTGACTCGGGAGGCTCTGAAAGTTTTATGGGATTTACAAAAACACACAATGACTGAAAATCAAAAACAACAAACTCTGGCCAGAAGCCTGAAACAGGGAAGTCTCTGCTTATGTGTCAAAGGGCCACAGGACCGTGGAGCAGCGAACTACTAAGAGATGAACACATGAACCAAACACTACAGAGGGCTGGAGGAGCGGGAGAGGGCCGCCGAGGCTGCAGCAGCAGCAGCAGCAGCAGCCGCCTGCCACTGTTCATTTAAAATATGGCCGTCTCTCCGTTGTTGTTCTGTTGGAAAGGGTGCTTAATGTGCCGCCGTCATGGCAACCGCGGCCACAATGCTGGCGCACATTTGTGGAGGACCACTACAGCCACTCCTCGACTCGATTCCCGCCTCGCCGCCCTCAGCACACATCTGCGCCGTCACCGCCGCTCCTGTCGCTATTTTTGGCTTCTCTCAGCTATTTTCAGTTTTGTGTTTTTCTGTTGTTGTACAATTTGTGTTCTTTTCGTTTCCCTCTGCCCCCCCGCCCCCCACCGCCACCTTTCCACCGAAGTAGTCTCGAGCGTTATCGAGGTTCACTGAGCTGAACCGTCGAAGGGAACCGGGGGGAGGGTTTCTGACAGCTTGGCTTTAGAGCAGGGTTTATTCTCGCCTGTCACATGTCACGGCCCCAGGTGTGTGGCGGAGGAGAGCAGCTGTGATCCCAGCTGTCTGGGCCCACGCTGGGGCTGCTGTGGATGAGCGGAAGATGCAGGTGTGCTTCCTCTTCGTCTCCAACCAGCTCCTGCTCAGGAGCAGGTAGCAGCGAGCGCTGACCTCCCTGGGCAGCAGAACAGGAGATCAAGCACCACAAAGGAGAATGCCACTCAGTGTGTTATTTATACGGACACGTGTTAGTAGACGGCTCTGTTGCTCAGCTCAGCCCATCACGCTGAATCACATCCTTTTGCCAATAACTAGAAGACTGTGAATTTAGAAGAGTAATCATCTGAACATAAACACACATCTTGTATTTGTAGTAATTCTGTTCGTGCGGCCACGTGCACGGCGGCCCTTTCAAAGTATTGCCCAAGAATGTGCATCGCTGTGGCGTTACGTTCCCGGCGGCCTGAGATGGACCCACATAATGCAGACTACAGCAGACAGTATTGAGTTTTATAACCAGAACATGAAGTTACATCCGGTGTGAAAATAAGCCGGTGGTATTCTCCTTTAGTGTCGGAGCCAGCAGTGGGTTTTTATTGTGTCTTGTTTCGTGCACTGGGACTGCAGGTCATGTCCACGCGAGGGGCTGGGCCTCAGTGTGCTGCTCGAGAGCCCTCTGATTGTAACACACACACACACACACACTGTCAGTCGGCCTGTTGATTATCTTCATTCCGGTCACAGTCGTGATTACTTCACAGAACGCTTCACGCAACCAGCCGGAAGTTTTCTGTTGATTTGCCTCCATCCGGGTTGAGTTCCTGGAAGATAAGTTACCATGAATACAAAAGACAACAACAGTCTGCTCAGAATGCTCCTTAGCAAGTGTGATTAATTGGTAAAGTTAATTAACAAATGATCCGTGAACGGCTGCCGTCGTGCACAGAGAAGCTTCTGGTCGCCCAAGAAGTGAAACAACTTCTTCTAACACAAACACATTCTGGATGATTTTATTTAGATTTTGTGCATTTAGGAGAGAATTTAGATGAAAAATAAAAAACCTGCTTTAAGCCTTATTTTGATGCTAAGTTTTGTACATTAGCACGAATTCAGCACAACATGAGCTGAAAAGCAGTTTTCATGAATCCAGAATCGTGACCTGGTATCGATCAGATTAATTAACGTTTTGTAGTTTTTGGAGCTGTAAACGGGACGTACGTTGCCACGGAGTCACTGAAAGAAAGAACAATCCTTTACTGGATTTATGTTGAAGGAAACCTAGAAACGTGACTGTTTGAAGCTGAAGAGCCTCTTTTATCTCGACGATAAAATCTTTTATAAGTGCGAGCAAACGAATGGAAAAATACGTCTGAGTAGAATTAGGATTCGACCCAATAAACTCAAATATCTTCCACCTCTGATATTAGACGTTCCATTCATACAGGAAGCCTCCTCGACCAGCTCCTCGACTAAAAAGCTCCAAACTGTCACTCGAGCCGTTCGCGATCCACGTCTTATTAATTTAGCATCACATCGGAGGCGAAGGCGTCTCTTTTCTGCTCAATCGATTCTCAAAATTAATTTTTGCAGCTTTTTTTGTTTTCGTGGGGAACATACAAGCTCCTGGCGCTCTCTGGAAGTGTGTGTGAGTGTGTGTGTGTGTGTGTGTGTGTGTGTGTGTTGAACCCAATCACGGCCGCTCAGTCGCCAAGTCTTAGAGTTTCGTATTTCTGTTTCCTGCTCAGCTTCTCTGACTCTCGGTCCGATGATGAGTAACTGCTACACCTGAGTGTGCAGCGGCCTGTCCTGGATGGTTTAGTCTTGTGCCATGACCTGTTCTTGTTTCATAATGTACAGACACAAAAGGCAGGATTTCTGTATTAGGAAGCACTGTGCATTCAACAGTATAGGTAACAGACATAGAAGCACCACAAATGTATAAAAAAGAGAACTTCTTACCTCATTGTTTTTGTTTCTGCTATTATTTTCTAATGGTGGCAACGTGTGTGCCCTCTAATTTGTCTCTTGCCTTGATCGGATGTCTACACATAAAGCCTATGATCATAAGAAATTATTTATCACTGAATAAAAAGAGAAAAACTGGGTGTGTGTGACTCTGACACGGTCTGCGTTGTGCTTATTTAACGGGCTGTAAAGAACCAACTTGCGGTCTGCGTGATGTTTTTATCAGATGCGGCCCAGTTGATGATTAAATTAAAAAGGCTCGTTGTGAGACGTGAAGCTCGGCCACTCAGGATGCATCAGTGGGAGGCTGGACGGGACCAGACATCCTGCACGTCACCGTTAAACAACCGAGACAGAGTTTCCCGTTGGACGTTTGAAGATTGTGTTTCACTTTGTCAGCTCACCCATCGCTGACCTTGGGATCTATTTTAGGAGCGCGTTATCTGGGTGTGCTAATTAAGTCCGTCATTTTGAGTCTTTCCGAGCTCTGCGACTAATAATGTTCACCGACGGCCTGCGATCGGAGCTCGGCTGAAGCTGTGCGGTCTCCCCGGATCACAGCCTTCGTGGCTCCGACCGTGTTCAGGAAGGAAAAGGATCGGACTCGCTGAGTGAAAACTGTCAGTCCGTCATGACGTTCCTTGTGGCAGCTTTGACTGCAGCTCGACCTTTTAAAGGTCAGAGTTTCAGCATAAAAACAAGAAGCAGCTTTTAAAGCAGCAGTCCAACAGGATGCGTCGTGTGTAGATGAGAAGTTCGCTAATGAGTGTTGTCAGTGATGGCATCTGAAAAGGTCCCTTCTCACCTGTTATGGTGGAATGTATGTCGCTCTTAATTGGCTTTAAATGCCAAAGAAAAAAAACTGTATTTTTTTTTCAGAAACAATGCTTTAATTAGCCGGTTTATTGGATGAGACATGGTTTTAAATCTGCCACAACCAGGGAGTAGCTGCATCCAGCCAGAAACAATCAGCCTCGCAATCTGCCAGAAAGACACGAGATGTGGTTTTTGCACTTGTCAGCTGAAGGAAAACCTCTTTCAGGTTCTTTCTGCAGCTCATCGCCATGGACGCCTTCAGTGGTAAAGCACTGCATTCGTCAAAACGGAGCACCATTCAAACTCAGGATGCAGTTTGTTTTGTTGGGTTAGTTTTTTCTTGGACAGACCCGACAGCGGTGTTCGATTCTCAGGCAGGAAGTCCGCTACGACGGGTCTTTTTATTTGTGTTCGTCCTGCATTCTGTTCCTTCGTGTATTGGGTCATTTTCGGGGCCGTCGGCGTGCAGCTGGAGATAAGATGCCGCCGCCGCCGCCGCTCCTCCCCGGCCTGCACCTCCATTAGCCTCCCGGTGACCTGCAGCGCCGAGTCGAGCTCCAGCGCTGTTTCCATTTAGGGTTCCAGAAGGTCCCGGTGATGCAGCTCAGCTCAGTGGATCGCAGGAGTCCACGGGACACTTCAGCAGAGCTACAGGGGAACATGTGCTCCTCGATGTTTAATTACAGCATTATGTCAATTGCTGGTCGTGTTTCTGCAAATGTTAACTGTCAATCCAGCAGAAATCCACCGCGGTTACTGGGGCCTTCTGTTTCCGAACCGGGCCGGGATCCTCTGAAGGCCTGAGACGAATCAAGACGACTGCAGGACGATTGATTGAATAAATAATAAACAGGAAGCCGCTGTCAGGCCGGCAGCTCTGTGAGGCTCAGGCAGTCAGCAAAACCAGCACAGCAGAAAACTGTTGAATGTTTTAAGATGATTTGGTTACGAGTCAAACTGGTGGTCAAAGAGGAAGTGGAAGGAGGACGTGCACCAGATCTCACCCCCAGTCTTTGAGATAGTTCACTAAAAATCAGAACTGTGGCAGAAAAATGGGAGAATGACAAAGTCAGGAGGATTCACGGACGCTGAATGTGCAGCAAAATAGTCTTCCTTCTTTTTTTAAGGATGACTGCGTTGTATCATCGCTGCCTTTCAGCTCTCTGAACCCCGAAACACACCAGCAGCTTTGAAAAGTGTCCCGTCTGTAAACAAACACAAAAATCACAGCATTTATCAAAACCAGAACCTGTAAAAACAAAAAGAGTCGACAAGGATTCTGCTCGTCTGTGATGACGTCCGGAAACGGCACCAAGTCTGAGCTTTGAGATCCGGATATTTTAAGTAAAATCACTTTATTCTGCACGTCTCGTTTACAAAAACAGTCGAAAATAAACTACTTGCAATAAATAGATGCTTTAATGCTGAGCAAAAGTTCACGGACGACTCGGCTGAAGTGCAGGACGTGCAGAAGACAAACGTGGGAACAAATTTCTAAATGTCTGTGAAGTCTTTTCTCTCAGCGTGAGGACAAACCGTCGGACATGTTGGCTCCAGGATTTCCCCCCAACTTCACTTCATTCCGTTTTTAGAAATAATTTGTGATATTTTAACAGTAGTTTTGAGTTTTTTCTCTACTTCTTTTTCCTTTAGAGGTGCAGGAGTTTGTATTAGATATGAAGCCATTTCTATATCACAAGCTGCCTCGTTACTGACTCGATCATGTACAGAGCGACCTGACCTCACGAGCACAGGACTCTCTCCTTGTTCTCCACTGAACAGGACACACAGTGCAGCAGGATGAGGTTCTGCTCAATGCTCTCGCTGGGTTCTCCTTCGTGTTTCTCTCGGCGTTTGTGCGCAGATGATCCGGAGCCACGCCCAGAGCACAGGACTCGCAGACGAGGCTGCTCGACTCGATTTAGTGAGACCCTCCTGATGGGCAGCAGATGCTTAATAGAGAGTTATTGGAGGACAGATGGACGCTGACAGATCCCACAACAGTCCAGATGGAGGTGAGATGTTTCTGCTACAAACCAGTCCACTGAAAAACAACGTCACGAGGGCGTCACTACCCACGTGTATTAACAGAGGGAGCATTTTATCCTGAATTTAAATCTGTGAGCTTTAAATGTTAGTGGATTCAAAAAAATAAAATCATTATTATCCTTATTACCCAGACCTCAATTAGGCTTAATTGGAGAGATCTCAAGCTATGAGGATTGTCCGACTATTCAGAAGCAGCCGTTGGCGCCGTACTGACGGATTGTTTCGATACCACTGATGTGATTAGCTGATTGGTTTGTTTTTTTTCCTGTGAAAATATCAGACTGACTGCTGGGAGCACAATATGGCGGCTGTTGCATAACAAAGCAATGATCCCTTTCTAATTCTGTGGAAATGTCTGTCATTTAGCTGAACCGAGGCTGTGCTTGTAGTTTTATTGCCCCGAACCTACTTAATGTTTGTGCATCATTTGGTTCGACTAAAGTGCAAATCACAGCTGTGTGGGGTTCTTCATGTGGTTTAACACCCTCAGAGCAAAGCAAACGAGATCTTTCGGCACCATGAAGCAGGTTTCCACTCGGACAAACCGTCTTTCTTTCACTCCTGCAGCTCTGTTCGGCGCCTTAACGTGACGTCAGCTGTGTGGGTGGAGGAACCGGAGGGAGGAACCCTCAGCAGATATGATGCAGCAGCACACTTTGATATTTTCTAGCCCATATTTGCTAACGTGTGACTCGGTGAATGTTCCTGGGTTACAGCGAGGCGTCCCTCTGCCCGCTAAGATGGATTATTGTGTCAGAACGCTGCCAAGTGCACTTAGATGGAAACATGGCCGCCATCTGTTCACGAGAGGCCACTCCAGCTCTCTGCGCTACCTGAGGAGAAGACCTGACGATGCCTTCACAAACACAGAAGGCCTATATCATTTAAAAACACTAATCATGTGTCTCATATCTTGTTTTTCTAATAAACGCTTGAATATGCAGATATTCCAGGAGATGCATGTAGAGAGAGGCCAGACGTAAGCAGTAAAAGTACAGTTTACTCACTGGAACGTCTCTCCGAGGCCTCCGGGCTTCTTTGCTGATGCTAACTTTAGCTCGGTATTGATTGATCTGTGAGTGGGCGGTGGAGGCCCAGCAGAGGAGGCAGCGATGTTTCCTCCCAGATGGACGTCTGTCTGCTGCCCGTCAGCATCCATCACACAGTCGACCTGCTGCTGAGGCAAGAAAAACAGGAGCTGCAGCGCTGCTGGTGGAGGAGCTGCAGCGCCGAGGCCGATCACAATGCTGCAAGAACAGCATCTCTTCTGTTGTAGCAGCAGCTCGTGGCCACGTTTGCACCGTTTGTCCTCCTTTGAACTGTGACTGCATCTGAGCCCCTATTAAAATATGACTTTATTAAGCGTTTAAGTGCAATGTGGGTGTTCAGTTTTATTCATTCAGCATATGTTCCGATTTTAGCGTTTTCTGTGTTTTTATTTACTCTCACTTTAAAGCTGCACCGCTCCATAGTTTTGGATCTAAAACTAGTGTGAGGATGTTGCTTGTAGTGATGCAGCCGCCAGCTATCGGTGAACAGCTTCAGCTCTTTGTTCTGGTTTCATGGAGCACAGGCAGGTGGGTTCAGAACCAGCAGGCGTCTACCAGAGACAGACACGTTTGGAAAAGATGTTGGAAAAAAGAAAAATTTGACAGAATTTGCTCAATTTTGCAGAAAAACGTTTTGACGTTCTCACTGTCTTGTAGGAGTTAATGATGGAAAATAAAAACATCTTCTTTGAATAAGTTCTGACGGACGCTGAACTCACACGACTGATCAGCTGTTCAGCATTAAAATCAATCGCCGACACGAAAAATTAATTCCCAGATTGAAAACAGTTCCTGAAGACTTGTTTTTCTCTCACAGATGGCCAAAGTTGTGTTTATTTCTTCTTCTCTGAGGTTTTCTTTGGCAGCTTCTTACTTTGCCGTGCACAGAGTACCTCGTCGGGTTTGTTCACTCCAGAGCAGTTCATGGAAACAAGCCGAACTTTCTTTTCTTTTTTGCAAATTTGCACAAAAACAGCAATGGTCAGCAACTATTTACTCCAAAAAAATGCTGCTCCGTCTGCTAAATGCGTGAAGAAGGAATTATTGCACCAAAACGGCATCACAACCTGTCAGTCAGTGTAAACTCATCTATTACTGCTGCTTTGTCCAAACCTGCAGCAGCTTCTGTTCGTCTAACGTCATGTTGCTGCTGATTTCAGACAGTGAACACAAATAAACACAAACGCATCACTCCGACATCCCGCCTGGACCATCATTTTACTGCAACGAGACGAAGAGCGACGAGTCAGTTTTATTTATTGATAAAGGAAAAAACATTTTGGGAGGAAATATTCAATTCAGTTTTATTTGTATAGCACAGTTTACCTGTCATCACAGCCTTAACACAGTCAGGTACAGACCTCACAGGTTTAGACAGACAACCCAACAATCCAGAGCAGCCTCTGGACTGATCTCTGGTGGGAAGGAACCAAGCCTCCGGCAGAACCAGGCCCAGGGAGGACGGCCATCTGCCTGGACCGGTTGGGTGAGAGTGGGGATGACAGCTGGAGAATGTTGTGATAAAATACTGCGTGGAAGCTAAATATCAAACTAAAACTGGATTATCAGTTACTTATATCAACTATGTAAGGTGTCAAAGGTCAGCTTGTCCACATACATGATTGATTATATGTTACCGACTGATCAATCGGCCTCTTTCAGCACCGAACAGTGAAATAATGAGATATTCTCTCTGTCCGTCATCAGCGTACCGACCAAGCCGAGCTGTTGTGTAGCTGTTTTTTTTTTTCTTGGTTTGTGTTAGTGCCAGAAAAAGAAAAGAAAACACTCACAACAGCTCATAGAAATGAATCACAAACAGCAGCTGATGATTTTATGTCGTACTTCTAGACACAAGTCAGACTTTACGTTTCAGATCAAGTTACTGTGGTACCGTACGGCATCGATATCCGTAGAGCTTTTATAAGATCTGTTTTTTTTTCTCATTCATGGTTTTTTAATCTCACAGCCGGTGGATGTAGTTTCCATAAACCACATTAATGATGGACCACCGACGGGCTTTTTCTAAAAGTTTTGCTGAAGTGAAAATAGTAATAAACAAGAAGAAATGTTCTGTCACCAGAAACGCTCCCTTTAAAATTCTACTGAGGGGAGACCAAAATATCAAAGTGTTTACTATGCAGAATTGTCCATTTCAGATCCATCCATCCATCATCTCTACACCTTAATCCTCACTAGGGAGGCTGGAGTCTATCCCAGCTGACTCAGGGTGAAGGCAGGTTCACCTGGACAGGTAACCAGTCTATCACAGGGCTACACTTAGAGACAGACAACCAAGCACACTCACATTCACACCTACGGACAATTTACAATCACCAATTAACCTCAGCATGTTTCTGGACTGTGGGAGGAAGCCGGAGAACCCGGAGAGAACCCACGCTGCACGGGGAGAACATGGAGACTCCACGCAGGAAGATTCCGGTTGTCCTCACCGGGACGCCAACCGGCGACCTTCTAGCTGTGAGGTGACGGCGCTAACCACCTCTCAGCCATTTCAGATTCATTTATATTTTATTATTTGGTGCATCTCTTTAATGTTGTAGCTATAAAGATGCAGGTAGCTTTTATGACTTTACATGCTGCTGGGACGCTTGTGGATCAATTATCCTGATCTGCAATAATCCATCAGCGTTTCTTTGTCGCGTACATTTAGTGTTTTTATCTCAGTGCACTAAAGTTAAATGCCGTTTACAGTAAATAAAAGTACTGCAGTAAAAGGTTGAAAACAGAAGGAGCTGCACACGTGCATCACTCCATTAAACCGAATCACTGATTAAAATCTTGAAATGATTCAAAGTTAGTTCGACTTAGATTTTTATTTCTAATGTTTGCTACAAAAACATATTCAGAAAAAAAAAAAAGCTTCAAAAATGTAAACTTGTGATGGTTTAGTTCTGTTACTTGGATTTTAAACTCCACTGAGTTACGACTACAATCTTCCAGGAACAGACGACCTCGTTAGACTCGTTCCTTTTTTTATCCAGTACTTTATCTTCACCCAGAATGAGTCCAATCCGACTCGGTCCGCATGGCCCGGATTGCACTGCGACACCCAAGTGTTCCGGTGAAAGAGTCCATTCTTCACCAGACCAGAGGAGTCCTGAGGAGCTGCTGGTGGCCTCCACTGTGGAGCTGGAGGAGGCTGCAGGCTCAGACCAGGCCGGTTCTTTTCTGCCGGGCCGCACCGTTTATTTTCACCAGGGTGTCGACGTCTATTTTGATGTGGCTCTTGTGTTATTCTGGATGAGTCACGGGGGAATGTGTGGGTACGTGCCAGAGAGGATTGGACATGTGTCTATGCACTTGCTTTCTGGCCCATATGAGGAAGAAGAGGAGCTTGTTTCTTTATCCGACGTCTCCCCAGAGACTAGAATCCCCCGTCTGACTCGACAGGAATCTAAAGATGTGAGCTTTCGAAACATTACGTAATGGCCAGGCTCAATAATATTTCTAAACAAGTTTTGTCTAGTGGGACGGCTGTCTGCAGTCTAGCTGTCCTCTGCTCGTCCCTCAGAGTCCAAACGGGGATTAAAAACGTCTTTCTGGTCCTGAAGAGAGGCTTCCAGCGGCCATCGTCCTCAGTCAAGCCCCCCAAAGACTCCAAGAAATGGAGATGACTTTCCATGTCCTCATAGAGAATGTCTCAATTCCTTGCTTGTAAAAGCAGCTTGAGCTCAGATGTAACCGAGAACAAGAATAGAAATGAGCATTTCCATAACAGCTTCGTGTTTTGTCGACTCGCTTCTGTTGTGAAAGCCGACGAGAAGCCAGACTCGGCGTCCGGAGGTTGGAAGTCCAGGAGGAGGACGAGTCGCTCAGTAAAGTCTGCGATCACAGGCGAGCCCCGTCCTCCAGCTCATCCTACTGTCTTCTCTTAACTTTATTTCATTCACTGAGTTCAAACAAAACAATTAAACGTGACTGAATGAAAGGCAGCAGGAGGAACAAGAGTCTGATGCTATCTGCCCCCTTTACCCAAAGAAGTACAGAAACAAAAGACTTCAGTGACAAGAAGCATCAACAACAACAAACATCTCAATATTTAGAGCAAAACAACAATAACAACAACATGAAAGATGGCGCCGGTGAGCCGTCGTACCTGCTGGTGATGTGTGAGTGTGTTTGTGACCAATGAGGAGCTCGAATGAAGCAGCTCACGGTCACGTTTTACTGCATCCTCTCCAATCCTCTGAAACACCAACAGAAACGCTGACGTGATCGTTTCCTGTCTTTACAATCAGACGTCATGAACACATCTCCTCAGCACACCGGCTTTAACGTCTCCGCTCAATGTAAACACTGATTCGTTGGTTTCTTTGTCCAGATTGTTCCACAAACTGAAACTCAACCCTCCGTCACTTCTGTTCTGAATCTGGGGTTTTTCTTTCTTTTTTTTTTAAAGATCTCAGTTCCTTTTAAATCATATTTACTTTCTCTTTTTTCAAATCTTGAAAAAAAAAGTGTTTGTTGGTGATGTGGTTTTTAGGTGCTGTGAACATTGTTTGTGAAACAGTCGACTGATTCATGAGATTTGTTGCCTCTCCGTGTCCTTTTCTACTTATTATTCTTCTGTATATATTCTTAATATATGTTTTACAAGCATTTCCCCAAACTTCTACACAACAGGTCCGATATGGAACAATCACAGCGTTTTCTAAAATATACTTTATGTAGTGAATCCTTTACTTTCACTCCCAGTGGGATCGTGATTTACGAGATGAGCATCCCGCTGTGCTGAAGGACACTTGGAACCAGTAATTCAAAGCAAAAGCTCATGAGGAGAATGTTTACTGAGGCAGCAAATCGAGGTCACTTTCTCACAGACTTCTATGTAATCTGACGAACTTTTGCAGCCAGAGGAGTCGCCCCCTGCTGGCCTTTAGAAAGAATGCAGGTTTCTGTTTCACGTTCCAAACCAGGAGGCTGCGTCCATCTTTTCTGTGCACAGGATGAAGGGAAGGTCATTAGTTTTGCTGTTACATTCTCATAACCAAAAGCTTTTTCTTACTTTGACCTCATGATGAAGCAGAAGCGAGGCGTCAGTCCGCTCAAAAGTTGCTGCGATGCTTCCCAAAAACATCATGGTGGTGGTCTAAGCCAGCAGGATTCATCCTCTGGAGATCGCGAACGTTGCTGAGATATTTGAGGAACGTTTTCACATTTCTGGTCATCGCGGTCTGGTCTTCAGCCTGGAGCAGCTCAGCGCACACTGCCTGAGCACTGATGCATGCTGGGACTGCAGATATCACCAACTGTGTCACAAACAATAAGCGCCGCAGTGCACAAAGAAAGTATTGTCTGTCTACCAGCACATGTGATCGATTAATGTGGAGAAAAGGCGTCTCAGTTCAAACACATGACATCTTGTTGTTGTTGTTGTTGTTGTTGTGTCTGTTTGTGTTGATGTCGACAGAACGAGGAGATCAGAGCTGAGTCTCTGTGAGGGACGACTGCAGGACGCTGCAGCTCTAATCCTGTCCGTCCTCTCCTCGTCTCTGTTGCATTTACAGAGCTTGTGTCTTTTGTCGTTCTTCGTTTGTTTCCGTATCCTGAGCTTTTATAGAAGCTCTTCATCTCCGTCCGCCGCCCATCAGCTGCTTGGCTGATTGGTTCTGGAGCGATGGATTGAAGGGTAACTCGCCAGATATTGATTGCCTGCGAGCCTCTGACCTCAACGAGAAGCGGCTCAGAGGGAAATCTGTTAAATTCTGCCACGATACCATCTGTGCTGCTGCTCGGCCTCCGTTGGGGTTTCACAAAACGTTGCCTGAGAACCAGAAAAAAATCTGCAGATAAAATTCATCGGAAAACAAACCTAATAAATGCTCCTGATGAAACCAGCCTCTGTGGTGCAGCGGCAGCACTAACGGGCCCTCCCCTCCGATTGGATCTGTCCTTGAGGCAGCAGCACTGCCATCATCTGTGTCCCAGGCCTCCGGTTTTGTCCTCTGAGGAATTATGCGCTTGTCTGTCATTTACTCAATTTCTCCCTCCTTTATCTCTCCGTGCAAGACGGGAAGTAAGCTTCACCGAGCGGTCCAATCAGCTGATAGGCTCCAACGTCCATCAGCTGTGGAGTTATGCTGACATCACTGTTTGACATTTCTGTCCGCTGTGAGAAAACACGTGGAGTTTTCTGTTTTGTTGCCACACATGCGCCACCGATTTGTGGGAAATGTGAGTTAAAGGAACTGCGGTCGACTAAAAGAAATAAAAACAAATAAAATAATATAGAAATATACCGTCACAGCTTTGCAGAATAAGTTACTGAAAGAAGACAAGATGGTTTCAGCTGAAACTCTCCCATCAAACAGTCACAACAGAAGGCAAACAGACGAGTGATCCATCCATCATCTCTACACCTTAATCCTCTCTAGGGTGGTGGGGGGCTGGAGCCTATCCCAGCTGACTCAGGGTGAAGGCAGGTTCACCTGGACAGGTAACCAGTCTATCACAGGTAGAACCGGCGACCTTCTAGCTGTGAGGCAGCGGGGCTAACCACCGCACACCTTGCAGCCCACTAGTGATGCACGATATTAAAATTTCTGGCCGATACCGATATCCGATATTAAGATTTCTGACACCAGCGATAACTGATGTCACCGATGTCGATGTTCAACTTTTGTGTGAGAACGGGAAAACTACTTCAAAGAAGCCCGTACCAGATTAGACCCCATCGTTACGCAGCAAAAGTAAAACATGTCTGAACATATTTTAAGGATTCAAGGAACTTTATTGTCATGCCAGTTCACATTTACATGTTTGTGGTGCGAAATTAGTCCTCAGATCCCGGCTTTTAAAAGCCTAATGAATATTAAGTACAGTGTAAAACAAGAACAAAATAAAAAAATGTATTTAACGTTCAGGACCATTTAAGTCAAAACATCTGTGAAACAGCAGCGACATCGAACTGACGTCAGACAATCGTTGGTTTTTCACATCGGCTTAATTTGTTCGTCGGACCGATACCGATGTGGTCGCCGATGTATCGTGTATCCCTTCAGCAGACTCGTCTTTGTTTGCTTTCAACCACCCGCTGAAAACTGATTTAAAAACAAAGCCAATGCTGCAGAACAGCTGTAAAGACGCACGTAACCATTCAGCCGTTCAGCTGCATGAAAGATCAAACTTCTTACAGTCGAACATGAGGAGCTGAAGCAGGCTGCTGGTCCTCAGTGGGACACTTTCACATGACTTCTGAGAGCATTTTATTCAGGTGCTCTGAGCGATGTTGTTGTTCTTCCTGTTGTCTGGAGGACAGAATGGCCCGACTGCACCGCGCCGTCTGTCTGCTGTCAGCGTAAAGAAACGCTCTGGTGTCTTTGTGTTTCTTTGAACCGGTCGCAGCATTGCTGGCTTTGGTGGAACATTTGTGCAAGGAGTCAAGCACTGTGATTAAAATGAATAACTGACAGAACAAAACTAGCAGGGCGGCTTCATGTACAACCGTTTCTCTGAGGTACCCCTACAAAAGGCATCAGGAAAGTTCTATCTAATCTTATTGCACAATCCAAACCCTCTGCCAGACCTGAAATTTTCAGCTTGCTAGCTTGCTAGCTCGGAGATTGTTGTTGTTTTTAAGAGGAGAGAGATGCTGAGTCGGACCGTTCTTCCTGGTCTTGTGGAATTCACCGATCGACTGAGAACGGTTGAGTTCAGTTAGATTTATGGTTCATACTCTAAATAGATATTAAAAACACTTCTAATTGGATGAATCGATCCTGAAAGGAGACTTCTAGTTACTAGTGAGCTGCATTTTCGGAATCGTAGGTTCAAGAGTTTTTGGAGCTGAAAGTCGGGATGTCTCGGCCCGCGACGTTTCCTCCAAGTACGACAGGAAACCATTGGAGTTCGACCTCTACGAAGATTTCCAGAACTGAAATGATCGAATTGTCAGGATGTGACCCTCAAATGAAAGTACAAGACTTCCACTAGAACCTTGAGTTTAGATTAATTTGTCAAATGCTATGTTTAAATTCAAGAATAAATTTTAACTCTCAAACTGAAAGAAAACATTTTTTTAAAGTTCCTACGTGCCGTTTGCAGGTTTGTTCCTGAACACTGGTGGTGATTTGTGGCCCTGCTGTCGGGAGTTTGGCCGGTGGCTGATTGTAATTTCCTGCCCTGTGTTTAAGGTTGAGTGAAGGTCGCTGAGGAACGCTTCCTTCTCCACGTCTGTCCTCTGGTCTCTGCAGCGCAGCCAGCTCCGACTCTGCACCTTTTCATCTTCATGTATTAAATATGTAGGTCAGGTGAGGGAGCAGACCGCTGAGGCTCTTTGGAAAGACTTTTATTAGCGAGTAACGAGACTGAAAATCCTTGCTTTTGAAATTGTGCATTGATAAATAAAGTGAATCCGCTGCCTCCCGTTTCCTCTCACAGCGGCCCACTTTATCACACGAGCGATTTGGGGAGGTAACGCGTAAAGTCAAGCTAATTGATTGAGTCTGAAATCCTCTCGGTGCACGAGCTCTCCAAGCGGCTTTTCTCTCCGGTGTGACCTCACAGCTCCTGCTTCCTAAAACGAGCATGAAATGAAATGACTAATCCACCCCAATTACTCATCTCAACAAAAATGCACCTGCCAACATCCTGTTTTTTTTTTTTTAACTTTCACTGAAGGCTGCTAACAAGGATGCTGGATAATTGCTGTGTTTTGCAACTTGATGAGCTTAAACACGTTTAGCTAAGTATAGTAGTCACTGGTGACATAATTGCACGTTTTAAATGCAATTTGTCACATTTTCTGCATTTCGTTTAGTATCTCTGTTGTCTCTTTAGACTTGTAGCTGTCTGTAATGTTCACCACGCTTCCCTCTTTCCTCTCTGACAGCTTTGATTTCAGCTCCACTCTGAGTGGAAGACGATGGCTCAGAAAACCTGCCGCCCACCTGGGACTGTGGCTCCGTCATCCATGTGGGTTTGCAGCATGCAAAGTGTTTTTTGGGGGGGGTTTATGTGATTTTGACAGCTCTTCGTTGCAGTTTCTCTGTCACTGCATCTCCTCAAGAGCTTTCTCAGCTGTCAGACACCTGCTTCCACTGTTTTCATCTCATCTGCTAAGAATCCCCGACAAGCTTCCTCTGAACAATGACATGCTTTTGACAGGGAACTTCTATCCATGTCGTAGATGTCATCATCATCATCATCATCATCATCATCATCCTCTGCAGGTAGACGCCACCGTAACATCCAGAATGTGCAGGAGCTCATCTCAGGAGCATCGGATCTGCTGCCTCTGGCTCCCTATGAGCTGCATTTAAAGGGAACAGAAAACGTCTTTGACCTTTGAAGGTAATCTGCAGTGTTTGAGGCCTGGCAGTGCTTTTAAACGCTGTTGTGTGGCGCCCCCTGCTGTTTTGAAGAGCCCTGCAGCTCAGTGCTGTTGTTGCTTTTCAATCAGCTGCAT
>NW_007578190.1:296343-308100 GCF_000690725.1 Stegastes partitus
ACGTCGGAGGTTCTGGACTGTGGGAGGAAGCCGGAGAACCCGGAGAGAACCCACGCTGCACGGGGAGAACATGGAGACTCCACGCAGGAAGATCCCGGGTGTCCTCACCGGGATGTGAACCGGTGACCTTGTAGCTGTGAGGCGACGGTGCTAACCACCAAGACACCGTGCAAAAATCCAAAAGCTAGCTTAGATTAGAAAAAGAAATATTGTCTTCCAAAGTGAATGTGACGTGTAAAAGTAATTTGTCTGATGCTTCTCCTCTTCTTTTCCTCTTCGGTGTTGCACTCATGCAGCATTCTGTGCACAGCGAAGGTCAAGCCTCCGAGCAGACCAACTGTGAGCAACTGTGAGTGGAACTTTTCCTGCTCAAACCTAGTCAGCTGTCTGCTTTGATGCTTCACCATGATTCTCCTCTTGTCTCGCATCCCAGCGGCTCAGTTTGCACAGTTTCCCCGTCGCTCTGGGACCTCGTGGTGCTGCTCATCTTACTTCCTCACGGCGAGGTTCACCCGGCAAGGTTGCAGACCAGCGAGGTCCGTTCTGCTGCAGCGGGTGAGACGAGGTGACGGCTCCCTGCTGACTGTGATTCATGGATGTGCTGGGCAGCATTTAATGAGAGAGTAACTCAAGCGTTTTATCACACCGAGCGCTGAAGTAACAAATGAGCAGCAGAGGAACGACGGCGGCGGGTTCGGGCGGATCTAGTTAGCCTTCTGCGGTTCACTTTACAGTTACATTTATTTGTGCTGTTTGTTGTTTTGCATCGTGTTGCTTGTTTGCATGTGAGCAGACGCCACCGTATGGATCAATAAAAAGCTACAGCAAAGTGCAAAATGCTGCTACGAGATGTGAGAGCCACCTGAAGCTTTGCATTGTGGCAAGCTGCAGGTTTTCACAGAGAGGAGGAATGAGTGGGAGGAAACACCAGCGCTCCTCCTGGTTGCATGTCGTCTCCAGCATTCAGCAGATTTGCAGAAAAGAATCACTGCTGCATCACCTGCTTTTTAAATCGAGCTGCGTGATGTTGCGCCTCCTGGCAGTCAGGTCATCAGAAGACATCACTCAACCTGCCAGAACGCAGAGCGACTTCTGGCTGCACGAAGCTCGTTTGTAACTCGACAAAATGACCTCTGCTGAGATGCTCCGTCACACTCAGTACAATCAGACTGAAATCAACACATCATGCACTTCCATTAAAAAGTGCACTTTAATTCAATCCCCTTTCCATCTTTTGCTGCAGTTCATCTCCAAATTGCCTCCATCGCAGGGAGCTCCAGTCGTTTGGCAGCTGCTTAAGACTTTCTTTCCCCCTCTTTAATTACGTGCAGTGCATTCAGCTGTCAGCTCAGGTTTGGCAGTCTGTCTGCTGTCTGCTAAATAAAACATGAAGCCTCTATTTCTGTCCTCTCCTGAAACGCTGGGCTCAGGAAGTGACTGCTGTTTACCTGTTGTCACGTCAAAGATGCATCTCCATCTGATGCCTGAGCTCTGGTGACCTGAAGGCCATTTCTTCCCGTCAAACATGATGGAGAACATTTAAACGCAGAAACATGCCAACAGAGGACATCCCAAAATACAACGACGGGGATTTTAAGACTTTCACGGCGTTGAAATGACCAGATGGGCGTTCCCCCTGTTTGTTTTATACATGTTGTAATTAAGGCTTTATTTCTCTACTTTTGAATGAATCTTGTATTCAGCCGTATCCCCTCGAATCCTGTTTGAATTTCTGGTGTTTGACATGTTTCAGCAGAACATTTGGTCATAGCGGCGCCGTCCGAATGTGTAAGTAAATGCTTTTGTTCACTCATGAGAAATGAATAACTGGATTTAATGACACTCCTTGTAGGTTGTTTTTGTATTTTTACACCTTAAATGTGACACATATAGATCCTCACAGCTCAACGGCAGCTGTAGGTCATTAATATAACCGCTTTTGGGTTTCAAAATAAGGTTCCCCTGCTGTCCATTTGACCTCTGACCTTCTGAGAAAGAACCAGAGTCCACGTGTTTCTTTGACCGTTAATGAAGTGTTATAATAAAGTATGATTCAAGCTATTATGTATTCTGAGTCTGTATTTTTCCATGAAGCTTATGGTTCTTATAATGAATTAAGTTTCGAGCTATTATGTATTCTGAGTCTGTATCTTGCACTGAGCTGTAATTCTGTTTCATATTTTCCTACACAGGACAGCGTACGTCCTTGAAGATAACGTGGCCGGTGAGAACCGGTCCACACACCATGAGACAGCAGAAGCTCCTCTGTTCTATCAGATAGGATTCTTACTTTAGCTACACGCCGTACCAACAACATCCACACATGTTACTTACCACATATCAAGGACGTGGACAGAGCGCAGAAGCCTGTCCACGTCATTAGCAACTGGCCAATTAAACTCGGTAGCGCACAAATCGTATCTATGTTCGGGGCAGGTCCAGCCCGAGAAGAAATCTGTAACCTGGAGCTGAAAAACCTCAGTTCAGCTGGACATGAGATTCCTCTCTGTCCCTCTGAATCCAGCAGCGCCTCACTTTACCTGTGACCTAAAATAAATTCTACATCTGACAACTGAAGATGTCTCCGGCTTGTTCTTGGGCTTCCAGCTAAATAATGGGCTCTAACAGAAGGTATGTGGCATCATTTAAACGTAAGAAAAGCTCAATAAGATGAACTAGTTGTGACAAACATGGTTCAGCCCTTAGAGCTTAACATGTGTAAAATAAAGGGTGTTCATCAGAGCTGCACTGTTTCAGAACCAGACCAGGACTTTCAAACAGCCTGATTCTGCTGCACACTTCATTTGGCCTCAAGTGACATCTGAGCTTCAATTGGGGCTTTAATTGGCCCTAAACTCATTAAAACACCGCTGAGGCTCCCATAAGCAGCAGGCAAAGTGCTGATCTCTAAAAAGCAAACTGCCGCTGCTCCTCCACCACCTGCCGCTCCTGGACACGTGATTCCTCTGTGCGCGCTGCGTCCAGACTTTACGGTAGGATCGATCCGCAGGTGAAGGCGCAGGTGAGAGACAGGTGAGTCACCGGGAGGGACCGAACGGAAGGTATCGACCGGATTATTTCAGGAGCCGGTATGGATGTGACAGGACGAAAGCAATAAAAAGGTAAGTCAGGGTTTTGGTTCAGATGAGATGGACTAGTTTAGGATAAATAGTGAAAGTATGAAACACGTGATGGCAACCGGATCTGTGCATCGTTTATTCATCCTTAAAGCTCCCATGAGCTCACTGGGTTTGGAGGAAAATGCAGCTTCGTGTGACATGTTTGAGATTCATAAAGGCCCTGAAGGAGGACTTAGTGCTGCCGAACACTCAGTCTGAACTGTGTTTTATATCTGAAATTAGAAGTCCAAGAACATGAGACAGAGGGCTGATGGTCAGCAGCTGAATCTGCTTCATCAGAGTATTTCCACTTTATGCTTCTTTATGCTTCCTGTCCACCATGTTCACAGAGAAATATTAGACTGTCTCTGCATTTAAATGGCATTTTTAATTATCTGTAGGATGAAGATTTTACACTGCGGATCGTACGTGCACTTTATCACCACGACTGTAGTCACTGCAGACAACCACAGTTTACAGATGAACGGTGCTGCTGTCAGTGTAAGACTGTAGGACTGTATTATATATATATGTCCAACTGTTTTCTATTCATGTCCAACTGTTTTATATTCATGTAGGACTGTACATTGTGTACATCTGGTGAAGGAGAATCAACCACCGTCTCGTTTTCTGTGCTCGTGACAGTAAATCTCCTGAATCTTGAAAATCAAACTTTTAAAATACGTTGTTCAAGATTTCCAACCTTTTTGACTTCTGACAAAAACCAGTCGGAGGCCACATGACAGACGTCTCTGAGCCGGTACCGAACACTGCTGGAGGTGAATTTATGGGAAACGTGTACAAAATGATGCAAAACGCTGGTGATGGAGTGACGCGGTCTGTTCAGCGTCCTGCAGCCTCCTCAGGTGTTGGTTTACCCGCCAAACTTTGTTTTAATCAACATTCGTCTTCCGTCAGCAGAACCTCTATGGAGCTGTGTGGACCCAACATGAGTGAGACCGGAGGCCCCCTGTGCCAGCTGAAGCAGCTTCCCTGCCACGCTGTCCCCCTTCGGCGCCTGCAGGCCGGCGGACACCACGTGCACAACCTCCCCCACCTCACCCACCAGCCGTGGGTCAACCACCCGGCGCCGGCGCTCGCCTCCAGCCCGGCCGTACGGCACCGGGTCAACGGGGCCACGGCGGCCGCCTGCGGCAACCCCGAGTATCTGGCCTCCAGGCTGGGGGAGGAGGCGGCGCTGGGCCGGGACGCCTCCAGGGGGAAGGTGGTGGTGACGGGAGGAGGGGGATACTTCGGCTTCAGGCTGGGCAGAGAGCTGCTGGCCGAGGGGCTGTCCGTGGTCCTGCTGGACTTGAACAAGCCTCCCGGTGACGTCCCCGATGGAGCCGTCTTCTACCAGGTCTGAGGCTGCTCATCTCCTGCTGCTCATGTTTAACTCATAACTCTGATTCAGTCACTTGCTGCCTTTTTCTTGCATTTTACATCAGAACACGTTTGGCTCATGAACACAAGGCGCTTTAGGTACAACAAAGGCCTTTTGGGATAACTGGTGAACAAAACTGACTTTCAGCTTCCAGTCATTGTTTTTGAATCTCTCCTTTATCAGCCTGAAATCCACCTTCACACAGTTTGTGACAAGAAACAGATTTTCACCTTTTTAAATTTTGTCCAACCTCAGTGATCTGCACTCGCTTGCTGTTAATTAACAATCCAAAACAGAGCCAATCTCAGTTTTCTAATTGTCATTCTGACCTTTTAAACATAAAATAATGATGTGCCATAATCCACACGGCTCTGTGCAGACCTGAAAATCAACTCTAGCGTTTCCTTTGCGTCAGTGCACGCCGGCCAGAATCAGACACAGGTGAGTGATCTGTCTCAGAGCGCCAGCTGCTGCCTGGGTCACGGAGGGTGGAGACATGATTCAGGTTTCACCGGCACACTCACCTTAATTATAACTGTCCTTTCAGGGGTTACTTTTTCAATCAGGCGCGCCGTGGTGCCGCTTAACCCGCAAAGCCCCCGACGTGTCCGGAGAAATCATCTCTTATGTGTTAAAAAGTGTAAAATAAATGAGTCCCAGCTGCAGGAGAAGTGCGCTGATGATCCCCATCTGTCTCCTCTCGTGGCTGAATCTGATTAAACATTTAGAGCTGTCGTGTCCTCGGAGCTGGAATTGATCATCGTCTTGTGTTTTTTTCCTGCAGAGCGACATTCGGGATTATTCTTCCCTCTATAAAGTGTGTGAAGGGGCCGACTGCATCTTCCACACAGCGTCGTACGGCATGTCCGGACCAGAGCAGGTGACGACACAAGTCAGACAGACTGCAGTCACGTTTCAATCACTCGGCCTTTTGTGGAGCTTTGTTTTGAGTCCACAGTTAAAATACTAACGAGCTGAAACCACCCAGACTGACAAGCTACAAAACTGTTGGTAATTATCTCAGCAGACCGGAACAACGAGTTATTTGTTCTTAATTTCTCATAGGAGCATTCCCCGAGTTAGCGATGCTGGTGCAGGAAACATAGAGCAGATATTTCAGTTTACAATCTGTCTCCTGTCACGTTAAAGACAAAAACACATTCGTTAGGGTAAAGTAGACGAGCTGTAGTCGTCTGAAACGTCAGCCTCCTCTGTGTTTTGTTGACCCATCCATCCACCCCAACTTCACATGCCTCACTTACCCCGACATTCTCGACACAACTACTGCGGCCACTAGAGGGCGCTGTCACGAGGAAGTGTAACTGTGGGTCGTGATAAACTGCTTGTTGTTTTCTCCTTGCAGCATATCTTCTCCAGTTTTAGTGTTTACTGTAAAACGATGCATTTCACACAAAGTTTACTCATAAAGAATCCCCAGTTTCGCTGTTTTTCTCAGTACACAAGGTTTAAGAAAGTATTTCGTTCGTGCACATTTCATTAAACTCATTGGGTTCAGTTTTGCTCCCAAACCTGCCTCCTGAAACCCTTCGTTGTCCAGCAATTAGACAAACAAAGAAACTCATCTCACGCCCTCGTCTTTTGTTTGGCCACACGCCTGAGAAAGTATTCATCCGTCAGCCGTCGTTTCTTTTATCCGTCACAATCACAAGTGAGGTAAGCTCAGAGGCGAACGTCAGGGCTGGATCGTGCAGTTAAGAAGTTTTTCTCTTCTTGTTTGTGGCCTCCAGCTGAGGAAAGAGCAGGTGGAGTCGGTCAACGTTGGAGGAACCAATAATGTCATAAACGGTGAGAATACGAGCAGCAAGCTCACACACACTTTGACAAATTCAGGATTTTTTTAGAACATCATTTAGCCTCAGGAGAGATCCATCAGTGAGAGGACGCGTGCTTTTTGTTTCAGAGTTTCACAGCTTGCTTTGCTAAAGAGATGAAAACCAGATGTCCTCTGTCTGTTTCCAGTGTGTAAGGAGAGGAGCATCCCCAGACTGGTCTACACCAGCACCATCAACGTGGTGTTCACGGGGAAACCCATCGAGGACGGCGACGAGGCCTCGGTGCCATACGTGCCGCCTGATGTGGTGAGTGGAGCGAGAACACAGCTTCTTCTCAACATGTGGCACCAAAAGCTGATCGGTGGTCCCGCATTGTGACGGTGCCGAGTCTTGGGACGACGACTTTCCCGACATCGAGGTGTTTTGTGTCTGTTGCAGCACATCGACCACTACTCCAGAACCAAAGCCATCGCGGAGCAGATGGTGCTCTCGGCCAACGGATGCTCCCTGAAAGGTGTGGAACGCTTTAGGAGGGAGATGCTGCCGTTTCTGCTCTCCGTGTAAAAATGTGCTCGAAAGAGAGACACTGAGGAAACAGTTGCCATGGAGACTCAGCACACAATCCAATGCACAACACAGCGGTTTAATTTTAGAGCAGCAACATCAAACACACACACATGCAGAACATACACATGTACATACTGGCAATCGTCTAATGCATTAAAAATGGGTTTTCTGTTCCACGACGTTCTTTATGTTACCAGGTGTGAAGCCTGTCAGGCCCCGTTTTACTGTAACAGGA
This sequence comes from Stegastes partitus, assembly GCF_000690725.1. NCBI lineage: Eukaryota > Metazoa > Chordata > Actinopteri > Pomacentridae > Stegastes > Stegastes partitus. Next base: position 303,442 of record NW_007578190.1, read on the forward strand.
CACCCCATCATATATCCAATTAAGCTTAAAGCCGTCTCGTTACATACCGCAGGCCAAAGTTCACGTATCTGCTCCAGGAGCTCATTTTTAGATTAAGATTTTAAAACATATGATGCACTAAAAAAAAAAGAAAAAAAAAGCGTAAAGAAGATGTTGATGTTATGGATGCACCACAGAACTAGTGCAACATAAAATTAAAAAAAAACATTTCATAAAAACGCAATAATTATCCATGTTTACAATACATCGTCCAGCCTTGAGTTTACACGAAAATTTGCTTTTTTTTTTTGGCTTTTGAATGTTTAATAGAGAATATTTACATATGCAAAAACAATTAAACTGCCTGAAATATATAATGCTGGAATATTTATAGTTCTATAGCCGGAGAGCGGTGACGCTAAACGACACATAGATGACGATAATAACTGTATTTGTTAAACAGCAACAAACTCTTTTCTGTTTACAACTCAAATGCAGCGTTCAAATTGAACTAAACGGTTAAATCAGAAGACGATTACGCAGATATTGTGATAAATCAGTGGAAGATTCATGATTCGTTTGCTGATCCGTACAGATTTTCACTTTTATTCGACCTTAGGTATGTAAATTCACAGTATACGTTTTGTGATTTTATTAATAGTGTGTGTTCCAGAAATACGGAAAATTCTGTAAAATAAAACAGAAATATTACATAAAACTACAGATTTTTTTTAAATATTTTTTTTTAACTGTACAAACCTATATAAAGAAAAAATTATATACAAATGCATGTACCTGTTTTCTAAAGCACAATTTGAGATTGAATGCAGGATCGTTGCTAAACTTTAGCTGATTACTTTTGACGTGCTTGTGTCGTTGGAGTGCTGAGTAGATGAAACTGACCGCTGCCACAGTTTGATGTGGTTTTACAGAAAAGTCCATGAGTGCATTCACAGAGCGCAGCTTTGATCTGGTGTTCTGAAGGTGGAGGCCTCCTGCGGACTTGCGTCCTTCGTCCCTGCGGCATCTACGGACCAGAAGAGAGGAGGCACCTCCACAGAGTGATGGTGAGGAACTAATGCTTTTGTGTTGGCCCCGGGGAAAAAAAAAAAGAAATGTACATCTTAGTGTGTCTGAAGCCTCCCTGGCAGAATGTGCTCCTGTCTGCAGACTTTACATTATTGATGGAGCTCCGGCGGCATCCAGTTACAGCGTTTTTCCTTCAGTGCAGCCTGCTGAACGGCTGCATGCGTTTGGTTGTGTTCTGACTTTTAATATTCAGGATGCAAAGTTAATCCACAGTTTGGAGTTAACGTGCACAAAAAATGGATTTTGATGACACGTGTTTTGTCCAAAACGTGAACAAACCACAGGTTTAATACAGGAAATATGACATATGTGTGTTAAAATCACTCAAAGTATGATCATTAAACACTGTCAGTCTGAGAATATATCTTAACTGTTTGTAAGAAAAACACAGATAAAAATGTAAGAACTATTTTATGGTCGTTTTATTCTTTAAAAGTCTGTTGAGACTGAAAATATGAAAAATATTTTAAACATTGTTTTATGGTCTATAAAAATGAATGAAGCTCCACACCGGCGCTCTGAGCAGGTTTTCTTGGCTTGTTTCTACATGATAAATAAAAGTTGTACTGATGGACTCCACAGGTTCGCTCTGTGGAGCAAATATTCATTTAAACTAGTCAAAGTTGGCCTTCTGTTGCCTTGTGATGTGATTGCACAGACTTGCACTGCTCAAACAGGTTCCAATATATTAACGTTACTGCAGAAGAATCAGTCTTCTGGTATCCAACCGTGGCTTCTGTGAAAAAGTCAAGACTTTGCATTAATACAGCTGCTGTTTGGGAGCTTATTCACGTCAGACACAGAATAACTGTTAGAACTCACTGTGAATCTCTGCAAACTGATTTTTGAAGCCCATTTGTATGATTTGAAGCCAGTATTTGTTTTAAAGGTAGCAAACGAACCTCTAAATGTTTAATATGCATGATGTAAAATTCCAGTCAACACATGCAGAAACCACCAGTAACTCTGGAACAAGCTCAGCTCATGTTTACTGTTTTTAAAAAAGGGTCAAATTTGTTCTTGCTCTTACGTCTCGTCTCGGTGTTTCTGTTCAGGTGAACGTGGAACGTCGGCTCTTCAGCTTCAGGTTCGGCGACCCACAGGCCCGGATGAACTGGGTCCACGTGGATAACCTGGTTCTGGCCCACACGCTGGCAGCTGAAGCTCTCACACTGAAGAAGAGCTGCGTCGCCGTGAGTCAGATCCACGGATTCATGACAAAACCACACAGAGGACCTGAATATGGTGAAATGAAGGCCCTGAGAGTGAAGCTGACGTGTCCCTCTGGTCCCGATCCAACAGCTGATTTAGTCCAACAAACACTTACGTTCAGATAAAACCAGATGTTTCCACTTTAACGTGTTCATTTCTGCCCTTTTGCAGAGCGGACAGGCCTATTTCATCAATGATGGAGTTTCAGTCAATCTGTTCGAGTGGCTGACGCCTTTGGTGAGTCGACGGCAACGTCTGTGGATTTTTTTCCGTTTCTTTGTGTGATCAGTGTCCCTCCTCTGTGGCTCAGAGGTCTGATGTTGTCCAACACTGGCTGACAAATCTCCTTTTGATTCACATTTGCTAAAAAATAAAAAATAAAAATGAAAAAAGCAGCGCTCATATTCTTTAGGAAATAAAACGATGTATTTCTACCCTGTGGAGGCTGCAGACCACAGAGAGGGAGGAAGGGTAAAGAAATCATGAAGTAATGCTTTCTTAGTTTTGGTATTTTCTGAAACCTAAAACTCGATGGTGGGTTTGTTCAAGAAATTGCCAAAATGACGCCACGAAACAAACCCAGAAAGAATCGTTGGACTTTAACTTTCTGACAGTCCTTCAATAAATCATCTGCTCATTTCAACCAAATCTGGGTTTCTAATTGTGTTTTTCATTAAAGTTTTTTATTCTCTGTGTGCATATTTACCAATTTGCCAAAACTAGACGGTGCGCTCTGACCAGATTCTGTGAAAACCAACAAAATCTGCAAACATCTTCACAACTTGTGACTCGTCTGCAACCAACGGCCACAAAAACTTCAGACTTTTCATCAGAACTCGTTTGAACTGTTTTTAAAGAGCCGACAGAAAGGAAACGAACTGAAAATGTAGAAACATGTTGTGCAAGCTGAACCCAGTTTTCTCAACTTTTGCACAAAAACTAAAGCTCAGCTTTCGTTTTTAATTTTTTTTTAAAAACACTTTTCATGATTTCTGCCATGTTTGTGTCAAACTGCACAGAAGACTGTTTGAGGTTGTCTTCACTTCTGGTTGTTCTGTTTCCAGCAGTAACAGAAAACTGTCCAAAAAATTTGCTTCAATTTCAAAGAATTAACAGGATTTGTTGGCAACTTGAAAAATACAGAATTTGATTAGCGTTTGGTTGAAACTAGTCTGATTGTAATTCCCTCTGTTATATTTCATTTCTCTCCCGACAGTTTGAGCAGCTCGGCCACAGCAGGCCGGTGATAAATCTGCCGGTTTCACTCGTCTATTCAGCAGGTAGCTCGTCTCCTGTTCCCTCTCTTGGCTTCCTTCGTGCTGTATTTGTTTTTAAGAAGCGGTGAGCTGCTGCTAATGCCGCCTTCTCTGTCTGTTTCAAGCCATCCTGGTGGAATATCTGCACGTGGTTCTGAGGCCGGTGATAGAAGTGCCTCTGCTTTTTACTAGGAGTGAGGTCAGTATGATTCTGTCTCTTTAAAACCTTCGTTTCTGTCACATGAGCACAATAAACCAGCTGAATCAAAGTCAGAAAAGCAAAGATTTCGGCCGTTTTCTGAAGCTTCTTATGAGAACTTGTTGAAAGTGTGGAGCTCAGTGTGCATGCATGTGGTCCTATGTGAGGTGTGTGTTGGAGATCAGGTTGCTCTCTGACGAGCAGATCCTTGTTTAAGTCTCTCCCTCAGCAGTGAAGACAGACTTCATTAGTGCAGGTATTTTCCTATCGGGCCCCCTGATCTCCCCCCGCCCTCCTCTGGTGCTTTCTCTTATGCATGAATTATGAAAAACCAAAGTGGGCCTTTCATGAATTCAAACTGTTGGCAGATGAAGAAAGCTTTTAGTCCAGTCTGATCGTCTGTGGCACCGTTCTGTTAGATTGAAGTCAGAGCTGATGGTAGCAGAGCAGCTCGCGGCGTCTTGAGGAGCTTCGTTGCCGCCGCTGGATCCTCATGAAAGTGTGATGAGGCCGAAACCAAAGCCTGCACGTGGAGCTCGCTCCGTCAGACAGCTGCTGGCCGGGGGATCGATGTTTGTCCTGTGAATAAAACATAACCCGCTGTGGGTCAGAGCAGGAAGCTCCAGATGAAATTTGCAGGAAGTGACCTCAGTGCGGCGGCTGTTGTCATGGCGAGCGGAGCCGGAAAGCCTCTCGCCTGGGCAGCTCTCAGGTTGAGACATCACACGACGTGCCGAGGAGGTTTTTTTCCTCTTGCACATAAATTCCCGGTCGGTCAACACAAGGAGGAAGACGGCGGGTCAAATGTCAGATGAGGGCAGCGTCATGGCCGTGGCTAAACGTGTGAGTGTTAAATTCTTCGAGGAGCAACAAGAGAAGGAAGCTGCACAATATATGGTTTCAGCATTACTGTTAAAATGTGCA
>NW_007578190.1:308815-311500 GCF_000690725.1 Stegastes partitus
GAGGGACTGTTGTGGATTTTGCCTTTTCTTTAATTTATGAGGGCGGCTGTATGTACGACAGTCACGTGACTTGTTCTTCTTTCCTGTGACGATTCTACAAGAGAAGTCCGTCTCATAAGACATGCTCGACTCCTTTAAGGTTCCTTGGAAGCAGTTTTATGAAGCTTTATTTTCAAGACACAGAGTTTGTCGACGTACAGGTTTCACATGTGCACAAAAAATGACTGCATGGAAATATTTCAGAACTCGACGCAACACGACTGATTTGTTTGAGTGTTTAAATCGGCACCACGAAGCTCTTTATAGCGACACAATCCCAAACTGATCCAAACTGATCCAAACAGCCTTTTTTCTTTTCTTCTTTTTTTTTAACAGCTTTTTGTTTAGTTAATTTTGAATTAATTCTTTCCAAATACAGTACTGTGCAGCCCTGATCTTTGATGTGGTTCTTTGATCAGTCGTGTTTTGTAATTTGAAAGAAAAAAAAAAAAAGTGTTTATTTACCCAGAATTCATAGCAAATGATTTCTGCTGCAGACAATAAACTAAACAACATTTCAGCTTCTGTCTACAGCCAGAGTTCATCTTAGTGGAGCTGCTCACTGGTTCTGTAAATACTCACCAGAGCCGCAAACACGTATTAATCCGCAGCTGAAAATAGTTCCAGACAAAAGTACTGTTTACTTATGCTGGAGTAACGTTTGCTAAAAATGGCAGCGTCCACGTGCTTCAGGAAATTACTAACCCCGCTTAAAACATTATCCTGTAAGTTCAGGACCTGTTTTTAAAGATTTAGTTCTTAATAAATAATGGAGGACGTTAAATCTGAGTGCCTCCAATAGGGCACAGCATTGGAAGTCTAAGAAAATAGATTAACACCTCGCTGGTGTCGCTGCTTTCAAGGGACTTGTTTATTTTCTATCACTAACACATCAGCAGCATTGCAGATTCCATAATTTCTGAATCTGAGCTGAAGCCTGTGGCGCTGAGCGACTTTTTATTGTCTCGTGTGGTGGAAAACTATGAAGGTGGAACAACCAGAGAGAGGAGCTCACCGTCAGGTCCAACGAGATGAGCAGGACTCAGCTGTAGTGTGTCTGACGTGTTGGAGGATAAATAATCAAGTGCTCGAGTCAGACAGGAGATGCCCTGGAGATGTTTTGTGAAAGGTGTGTGCTGGTTGGAGCAGCTTTACGTCACAAGAACATGAAGAGGTGACTCATGTGTGAGAAAGGCAAACTGTAAAAGAGCTGTCTGAACCGGTCTGTGTGTCCTGGACATGCAGACACCGAACACCAGAGCGGTAAGAAGATGCAGTAACTGGAGGCATCCATCAGTCACAGGTTATCAGAATGTAAAACCAAGTTTCCCAAACCGAGGTTAATCTGAACCATTAGCCCGACGGACCGAGTTCTGGCTCGTTCTGAACGTCTGAAGAACTTCTTAACGCCTCATTTTCCACTGCAGGTCAGGAACATCGCAGTGAGTCACACCTTTAAAATCGACAAGGCCTGTCAAGAGCTGGGTTACTGTCCGAAGCCCTACAGCCTGGCAGACTCTGTGGAGCAATACCTAAAGTCCCGGCAGCCTCGATCCAGCTCACCTTTCTCCAGCCTGTCCTGGACCTTCAAACTGCCTCGACGCCTGGTTCTGGTGCTGCTGATGGGCTTTGGCCTGGTGCTACTTATGTTATCCTGCATCCTCTGTCAGAACTAAGCAGTTTTCACTGCCTCGCACTGACAGCTGCGTTGTAAACTGCCTCAGGCTTTGTAATTTCAACACTTCATGTCTGTGTTAGTAAATTAAATCTGCTTGTTAGTGTCATAAGAAGTGACAGTCAAAGTGACAACTTATTAATGAAACTCACCAGACGCAGTAAAATGTGCTCTAAAAATAAACCTGCAGAACGTCAGATTCTGTGATTTCTGCGTATTTCAATGACAGCACGTTCCCTTGATGTAAGTCCAGGAGCTGTTCCTCTTCCACCTTTCTGACGTCACTTCAACATGATGAAACTACCAAGTGGCTGAAAAGTATTAAACCTGAGTTGTGTGAATGTTATGGATTTCTCTACAGTTTGAAGTTGCTATGATGTATTTTAAGGAACCAGATATCCAAATTTGTTTTACAAAAATTTAAGCAGTCATTTATTGTATTTAAAGCATGCTTCCAGTTTGTATGACGAGTATTTGTCGTGATGTACACGTCTTTAGCATTTAACCAGCACTGAAGTTGTCATTTTGTACACTTTTAGAAGTAAAAATATTAACAATGAATGAATGCAATCATCATTTTATATGAAGTTTTAATGTGCACAAAGAAAAACGTAATTTTAGTTGAAAAATACAGGGATTAAAAAAAACAAAACAATAATGCTGCCACAAGAGGGCGCGCGTGTACTGCCAAGGATGCTGGCGTCAAAATGAGACGCACAGATAGAGCAGTGACGCACACAGATAAACGTGTACACACCGTTTCACTGTGATGACTTCTTCGTGTCGTGTTTGTGGGTTTGCATGAAAAATAAACGGGCCTGTAAAAACGAACCGTATTGGCAGCGGTGGGATTCGAACCCACGCCATCGAAATGACTGGAGCCTAAATCCAGCGCCTTAGACCACTCGGCCACGCTACCACGGCTGTGCTGCGGCGCCGTGTGCAGTTAAATCCTGTTTGGTACAGATAAA
>NW_007578190.1:317340-319582 GCF_000690725.1 Stegastes partitus
TGTGTTTGGTGAGAATCAGTAGTTTACTGGTGCAGAGCTGCAGCTTAGAAACAGCTCTGAGGTGACTGCCGGTTAACGTGTTGTCTCAACTGGCTGCATTTCAGCCACAGTTTCCTCCTGCTGAAACAGAAAAACAAGTAAATGAGAAGCGCTTTAGTGGACATTACGCTGTATTAAACCCAGTACAGACAGCAGGAGGGAAGCAAACAGATGCAAATACTGAAGCACAACAGAAAACGAGAAACACATCAGCTTGGTTTCAGATTGGTCATAAAGTTTCTGATTGTTCCTCAATTGTTCCGTTTCCACGTGGCTCTGATCCGTTGGCATACAGTCAAAGCTCCTGGTGCCGTTGGACAGGATTCTCCCATCGCTGTGGTGAGATTAACGTCACACTCTTGTGTTCACTTGAGACAACGTTTAAGCTACATGATTATTGATATCTCTGTAAAAAACAAACAAACAAAAAACTTTACTCACATTTGCATGCAGCATTTAAAGCATGGAGCAGCTCAAGAGAAATTTTCAACTTCTTGAATATGCCAAGTAAATGCAGTGAATTAGAAAGCGGTTGTTCCCTCCCTCTTCTCTTTTATTTTGGGATTTATTTTGTTAATCTCTCAGTATGAACCGACAGACGGTCAGTGCTGGTCGAACTGAGCTCCAGGAGAGGAATGTGTGGAGTGAACAGGACACTGAATTTGTGGCTCGTTGGCCACGAATACCGATAGTTATCTTTCATCTACTCTCCAAGATCTTGTAGGAGCATTATCTTTTAGACGGGGCAAACAAATATCTGGTGTTCACGTCTGATGCTGCACTCTTTTCTTCCTTCTTCTTTTGGATTTTGCATGTGAGGAAAACATAAAGCTGTTCAAACAAAAGGTCTGAAAACTCCTGTGCTGTGCAGAGAAGCAATGATATGGTGGACATTCAGTGAGTGGTTATTGCTGAAAAATATGAACAGTTTCAGGGAACTCTCACAGATTCTGATGGTTTTATGGGCGATGGTTTGCTTCTTCCAGCCATGAAGGACAGTTATTAGTCACTGCAGTCGGTCTGAGCTCTATTCAGCTCAGTTTCCTTGTTTCTGTCCCTTCTGGGCGACCGTGGCATGCAATCCCTTGTTTGGAGGTTTAATGGATTTGGGGCTGGTTGCGAGTCGGGTGGGGAAATCTCAGTTATGTAAAACCTAATTATGAAGACAGACAAAGGCCCATTAATTGTTTGCTGGGTCAGAGTACGCAGGAGGACGGAGGCTGCAGGACTGCAAGAGTGAGGACGCCTCTGGGTTCTGCAGGAGAGAATCTGTGTGTTTTGATTTGATTGTATCAACAAAACACTGCAGACAAGCACACATCTCTTTCGTCTGACATTTCACAAGTATGCATTTAAAATGAAACATGTGACTTTTTCTTGTTTTTATGTCCATTATGTAGGATTTATGATCTTTTTCTGTTTTACACAGCTCTATGTGGGAAACCTGTCTAATCACAGATGCTACATGATTCAACTTAAATGTTGTTTCTCAGGCTCCAGATCATTAATTACAACAAAGCCATGTTTAGCTGATTATTTAAGGGACTAAAATACATCAGTTTTCCCCCCCAATGCCTGATAACCAACTCACTGGAAATACGCTGTGCAGGGACTCAGGATGACTTTGTGGACTTTAAACTGGACATCCTCCACCTTGGTGACTGCATCGGAGAAGTCTCCATTTAAAAAGTGCTCGTAGAAGTAGCGCGAAGGCCAGCTTTGTTCGCTCATCTTGAGTTTTGTTGAAAAAGTTTTCCCAGTCTTTGAGCTGCTGCTTGGCCTCTGGTTGGCTGAGTTCTGACAGATTTCTGAGTCAAGTGTATAAATGTCTCCATGTGATTCTGGAATATAACAGCTAAGTTCATCCTGCAGGCGGTTCAGTTATGTCTGTGTTTAAAGAGTTAACTTGAGCTTTATTTTCCTGTTAAAACCGTCTTTTGATGAAATGTGTACCAACCTGACAGGAGATTCACCACCACAATAAACAACTCAGTGGTTCTACTGTTAATCTACCAAACAAAAGAGGACGAGGCTCATGAATTACACTCAGCTGCACTTTTATCAGATACATCCATACAATCCAGTATGAAAAAAATCTTCCACCTTTAAAGGCAAGAGGTGCTAATGTTTTTGTTTTATTGGCTTTGTTCATGACTGAGGTGGTAGCCGGTGGGAGGGCTGTGCTGCACCGCATTAAGCTGGA
>NW_007578190.1:320357-328844 GCF_000690725.1 Stegastes partitus
CCAAAAGGAGAGGAAGCCCAAACATCTCTGCACCCGTACAAATGTGCAGTAACGCCATCCCATGCGTGGTTTGGTGTGCAGACATTAGGACACAGAGAAACAGCTCCCGAATCAATGCTTTTACTGGTTAGTTTCCAGTGAAACGTGCCTTCTGCACCAGTTGAAAACAAACTAAAGTGTATTTTAATACATCAGCATTGTTCATCTTCTGTCTGACGAGCACCGTGTAGCACAGACAGCGACAGTCAGACGACACCCACAGAACACTGTTTGGAGTTCAGACAATAACAGCTGAGCTCCTGGACGTTTTCCATCGTTCCTGCATACAGTCTGACTCCGAGCTCCAACAACAGCCTCACATCAGTTCTACAGGTTCATGCAGTTTCTGTTCCATGTCACCATAACATAGCAGAAGACGGCCGAATCAGGAGAAATATTACAACAGGTGATGGTAGAGGAGACCGTTTACTGAAGCGCAACATTTCTTTTGTGCTTTCCACTAGTCAGAAATAATATATACAACTACAGAACAAACACCCCAGTGTACATGTACTTTTACCTCCAGTCAAATCTGCTCTAAACAAACAAACAAACAAAAAAAACTGGCAATAAAGAAAATAAATAGTCTCTAAATATCTGTTAATAAATAAATAAAACGTGATTCAGGTGTATAAAGTGTGTCCTGCCAGCGTGCATGAAGCTGTTGGTTCTCCAGTGTCCACTTACATCGACGTGCCGAAGACCCTCGAAACCAAACCTACACCAACTGTTAAGCTAATTATCTTAAACTCCTGAGTCCTTCCCGATTACGCCACTACGGTTCTTCATCCTCTTACAACATTCCAACATTTCTGATTACACAACCCATTTTCAAACATCATCAGCTGTTCTCCAGCTCACAGACAAAACCCCGCGTAGCCCCGACAGCCAATAATCACAGGGTGAACGTTACACAAGCACGGAGGCAGGACGTAATACTGGTGGATCTGGAGGTCAAGCTGCTCAAATGTTGTTGTTTTTTTTTAAATTTCAGTGAAATTATTTCCAGGTAGAATACTCTTTAGTCATCTGTAGCTTTCTGGAATGCATCAAATATCATAAAAGGTGCTTAATATAACGAGGACGGAATAAAAGCAACAGTGCAGACTGACAGAAGCAAACACAGCGTGTCTAAGAAGCTCAAACGTTCTCAGAGCATCTACGCCCTCTGAATAGTTTTATAGCAAAGCAACCTCAAACTTTCGACTTAATCAAGCCTTTCACAGATCAAGTCCCAGGATGATGAAGAGCAATCATTTGGCAGAACTCTGGGAATCCCTGACTGGATGTCTGTTCTCGCTCAGGTCCTCTTTGGTCCTTTGGATGCAGGTGAAGATCTCCTTGAAGAGAGTCTTGTACTCCGGCTGCTGGCCGTCCTCCAAAACCGCTGGCAGGTCCGACAGGGCAGCTGAGCTGGACAGGCGGCGGCGGGTCCGGCTGCTCGCAGAGGTGCTGCTGGACGTCTGGACGGCTTTATGGCTGAGTCCGTCTGCTGCCTGCTGGCACCGCTGCAGCAGCTCATCGTATTTCACCTGGACAGCACACAAGCATTCCTCTTACAACTCTGACATGGTTCACATTCTGCAACAAACCTTCCACCTGACAAAGAGGAACACTGGAACGCTTTGTGTCAATCATGAGTACGTGTGTGTGGAACACGCCACCTGCAGCGCGCTGTACTGAGCGTCCACCTCGTTGAGCAGAGAGATGCCCCTCTGCTTCACCGCCTCCGCTCGCCTGACGCACAGCAGCTCGTGACCGCGGCGAATCTCATCTGGGTTCGTTGCTTTCAGAACGCTGTCGCTGTTACACCTCTGTCGGCTGGATCTGCTCTGATTCTCCACCTTTTCTACGTTCTCCTCCGCCTCACTCTGCCCTGGGCCGGACCTTTCCTCAGAGCCAAAGAACACCGTGTCGGGCACCAGGAGCTGCTCCGGTCTTCTGACGCTGGTGAGAGCAGAGTTGAACAGACACATGAGCATGTGACAGGCTACACACTTGTGCTGTAAATCAAATGTTCTTTCACTGAGTGCACATCAGAATCTAGTCCACCCATCAGTCACCTGTTAGCACAGTCAGCGCGCCACAGAAGCCTCAGCTGCTCCACCTCGGCCTCCAGCTCATGCTGCCTGACCCGGCAGCCCACCAGCAGGGCCAGACGCTGCTCCAGACTCCTGTTCTCTGTGGCGGTCAGCTCGATCTCCTGCTCGGCAGCCTCCCTGCGGCTCCGCTCCACGGCGATCTGGCCCTGGAGGGTCTGGACGGAGCGCTGCAGGGCCTGGTTCTCCTGCTCGGGGTCCGGATTTCTGTCTGTGTCACAGAAGGAGCTCTGAGGCGACCAGAGTCCGTCGAAGCGCTGGTTATCGTGGGCTGGATACCTGAAGCAGGAACATTTGTTCAGTGAATCATTTCCTCACACTGAGATCTTATAATAACAGTAACGACATATTATTTATTGATGACTTGTAATCCCTTCATTCCATGAGCTCCTGTAGGTTGTGTGGTGTTGGTGTCTCCTGTTCTGCACTAAAACACTGAGTCGCATTCTTCGTATGTGAAACCTCCTTGACTACAAAACTGTTTCTGATTCAGATATCTGACAAACTTTTAATTTCACTTATAGAACCTCTAGAAACAGTGTCCTCTAAATCTTTTTTTTTTTTTTTTTAGAAAAAGCTCTGAGCTAAATTATTACTGTGGACTTGCAGCACTTAAGCTTCTCTAGCAGCAGGGACTACTTTGAGGATTTTTATTGCCCAGCCTTCTTTTTGGAGGTTATTGGGTCCCTGCGCAGTCTGAGAGGCAGACACTACAGAAAGTACTTTGCCTCCTCTGCATTTTTTCAGGTAAATAGAAGTCTTCTGGGCCGATCCGACATCATCCTGTCAGCTGTGAGTTGTTTTGTGGCCAGCTGGACCTTTACTGCTTCTCCTGCTCTCTCTCCCCACATGAGTCCACATGCCTCCCCAAAGCAATGCTAAAGAAAGCTCATAATCTGTTTTTATTCCAGCCATAATGTGTCCTAAAAAGACTGAAGATAACTCCTGTAAAGACGACGCTCTTGGTAGAAAATATGAAAAAGCGACATTATCGTGGAGCAAAGGTCTGGACTATAGTGTTAAAGCATTCAAACAGCATTTTATTACCTTTGATATTCTCACGACCTGTCATTGTTTCTCCGCACACCTACACGTCTCATTTCTGTATACATAAAAATGATCACATTTCACACCTTTCCTGCTAAATGCATTGTTTTGTTCTACACTGCACACGTTCCACTTGATATTGTTGATGCATTTTGTTTGAAGGGGGCCAGTGGGATCACAGATGTGTTGTGTAAGATCTTAGGGTAACAATTTTCCCCACAACACGTCAAATAAGCGACACGAAATCCAGCGAACCAAAGCAGCATTTGTGTGTCTGCACTGGCGCGCTGCTGACAATAGGGAAGGATTAACAGCCGTCGTCTGTGGATTATGTCTAAAGTAAGCGCTCTGGTCCCGTCTGGGTTTGGGTGACCTGCAGACGTCGTCAGTACACGAGGGTGGGTAGGAAGCAGAAAACAGACCGAAGCTCTCGGTGTTAAGATGCTTCCAGCTGCCCTCATGTGTGTGTTGGCTCATCCTCATTTTACTTCAGTGAAAAACAACGATGCTGAACGGTGAATGTTAAAACTTTAGAAGGTATCTCAGTGTGTCTTCCTATCTGCAGTCTAACACACAACTTCCTGTCTGAAAATAGCGCCTCTGTCACATCCTGAAGTTCTTCCAGCAGGATGTGAGTGGTGAAGCACTACCTGTCATGCTGCAGGTCGTACAGCTCCTTGAGGCAGGACACGCTCTGTGCTCCGAGGTTGCGTCGCTGCTCGGCCAGATCTCTCTTGTTTCGCTCTGCCTGGGCAGTCTTTAGCTCCTCCACCTGGATCTGCAGCTCCTCCATGTGGCTCTGAAGCCCATCGATGGTTTCTGTAAGACTAAAGGGGAACACGGTCCTGTCTTTGAACATTCAGCCTGAGTGGAGAATTATGTGAAACATCATTTTAAAGGAAAATGAACAGATTCACAGCTGGTGCGCTGACCTGTGGATCTTCTGCTGGGCCAGGCGGCTGTCCTGCACTAGTCTCCGGTTGCTTTGCTCCAGATCCCTGGCGGCCACGTCCAGCTGCTCGTACACTTTGGCATGCTGGTCGTTCATCTGACGCAGCAGGTCCACCTGTTTGGTCAAGTACTGGTGCACAAGAGAGGGACGTGATGAAGATTTCATTCTGATATAAGCAGTAAAAAAAAAAAAAACAATCATCAGATTAACCTACAAAATTAATAACTGGTTGTTGCCCTACCCATGAGTTTAGAGATGCCTCGACTAGTATAAAACTTAATTGTATTTTAATATCAAACACATGCTTGAAAGATCAAAATGCAGAGCAGCAACATCAAACCACACGTGAGGGTTTTTAGGATCTTAAGAGCAACTGCAGGATAAAAACTAAGGAGAAATAATAACCCTGACCGATGCATTTTAACAGGCTTCGTCAGAGGGAGCTGCCAGCTGAGGCCCTGGACAAGGACTCTACACTGTGGCAGGGAACGATAGCATGAGGCTGCTGCTTGTATTTGCACAGTGGACAAGAATGTATTAATTCAATTCAATTCAATTCAATTTTATTTGTATAGCGCATATTTACAACAACAGTCATCTCATAGCGCTTCACAAAGGCAGAAACAGAAACACCCAACAATCCAAAACATTTGGATTCCCTATAAGCTTCAGCAGTCCGCAACAGTGGGAAGGAACCGAAATTGTCTGCTACAACCTGGTAAACAGGTCCATTTATTTCAAACTCACCGCCTTCAACTCAGCCTCAGTTTGACTTGTTGCACTGAACTCATTGCATCAACTGGATCAGGTTTCTCTAAATGAAACCGGCCGTTTCTGTGGACTGCATCACACTCAGGTGAACCACTGCACAAAGATGTGGGTCAGAGAGATGTATTGGGATTACCATATCACCCTCAATAAATCCTCCAGCTACAGCCATCTCACTGCTGTAAACAAATTAAGGCTCTTATGTGTGCTGACCTGCTGAGTGTCGTGTCCTCCAACTCAAACAGATCAGCACAGTCGCCAAAATGTCTTGGCACCGACACAGAAAGCCTAATTGTGCGTATTTGCAAGCTTAACCTGAAAACCTGCAAATAAACCAAAATATATCCTCTGCTGTATTAAGGTAATCAAAAACAAACAAGGAGACTCTGGAACAACGCCCAAGTGAAACGGTGGCAAATAATCTGGGGAACGTTTTCCCATCATTAGATAAAGAAGTGTGCCAGGAGGATGGACTGTGCCAAAGGATCAGTGGGTCAAACTGGTCAGGATTAGATTTTACGCCTTCCTGTTTTCCATTGAGAGAAAGTCACGATGAAACTTTCTTTCCAGTGAAGCAGCTTTTCAGATCTCTCAGCGTGGACTTTCTGTGTTTCTAATCCAGACTCCTTCACACCGAAGCATCCACAGGTGGGACTGTGGGCAGCGGAGGGCGTACCGACCAGACAGGCCAACACTAAAACGAGTTTATTACCGCTGGAGCCAGAAGAACTCTGCTCAGTTCCCTCCTAACATTTATCACCTCGATCTCCTGCAGCTGGTCCTCGTTGGTGGAGTACATCTGCTGCAGGGCCTGCTCCAGGTCATGGTTCCTGTCGAGGAGGGTTTTCCCCAGCTCCGCTGCCAGATGGAGATCTGCCCAGAGCAAAGTAAAACATGTAAACGCAAGACATGGGGCAGCTGCAATGCCCAAACACAGGCAACTGATAGAAGCAGATATGTGTAAAACATGTAAACACAGACTCGCATCAGTGCCGCTCTCACACCAACACACAGCTGACTGTCTCACACGTTCAGCATTTGGCACTGGTGAATCACAGAGGAATCTAAGGCACGCCTCGTGACCCTTTTCCCCTCGGCTAAAATCACTACTTGAAGTGAAGCAGGTCTTACAAGGAACTACGAAGTGCAGTGAGTAAAAACCAAGTAAACCCAACAGTGTGCAATCTGACCAACAGGCAGCGGCTGAATAACAACCTGTGTCCTACTGTGGAGGCGAAGGAGAGAACCATGGCTCAGAAACTGTTATCCGGAGGGGAAAATACCTCACATCACTTCCTAAACCCACTTGTCTGACAGCTGCGTGCTTCTAGTTTTTTTCAGCTCCACTGAGGAATGCGACAGGAAGTCATTCCTGGCTTCGCTCTGTTTATCAAACCAGGTCTGCTGGTGAAGCTCCGACAGCTTGTTACAGCAACACATTAATCTTTCCAGTAATAATTCTTTTCTTTAAACTAAAACAGTCATAAAAATACTCGCATGTAAGAACGGTGAGCCAGAAAATGGTTCTCATTGTTGCTTAAAGGAGTTTTAAAATGATTAAAATAAAGCAGACTCTTTTTGTGCTAATCAATTGATTAGTAAATTGAAAACTGATCAGTTTTCTTGCCCTGTTCAGACACATGAGACAAACATCAGCCCACAGCGTGTGTGTCTGCAGTTATTCCACAGCTGTGTGTTGTGCCACACCCCTGCTTGTAAGTGTATAACAACATATATCATGCATTTGAACTTTATTTTAAACTGCAGCACATTGCGTACACTTCATCCTACGTATGACTGAGAGACGTTTTTGCTTCTTACGTACTTTATTTGTGTGGTGATTTACGTGCCTTGCTTTAGCTGCTTTTTAACTTGAGCATGAACAAAGGAGTCTATCTATACATATCTGCCTATTTCTAATCCTCCTCTGTGGACTTAGCAGCACAAACGAGCTTAACGACAAACAGCGACAACAATGAACACAGGAGCTGGGACAGCCTCAGGAAAGCTCTCAGGATATTTCACAATTTAGCCCATGATCAGTGTGATTGTGTGTCCTCACAATAATCAGCATAGTCTTCAGATTCACTCAGTCTGTTGTCAGGGCGTGTGTCATGTCACCAGCGTAGAGGCTCCTTCTGTTTTCCTTTTTTAGCTCCTCCAATGCAATAACATTTTTTAAAACGTGTTTTTCTTCCTATAACTCGTTAGGTGCTAAAACATCACAAAACACTTTATCTCCATATAACTTAACAACAAAATGAAAAAGAAAACTGAGTTGTCTCTTTACAGACCGCTGTTCCAGATCTAAAGCAAAATAGAACTGTTCTCATGTGCAATAACATCATGTCAGTCTTTTCTTAGTGTTCTGCAATAATAGAAATTATCCATCATGTCATATCTGCACATATGTACATTTATCAGGCTTTGGACATAGTCTTTATTAAAATTTTAATGTCTATTTTTTTTGTGTGTGTTTTTATTCTTATTGTATTTTTCTAATTCTTGTCCTTTTTCCTCCTCCAGCTGCTGTAACATGCACATTTCCCCTGTGAGGGATCCATAAAGTTGATCTTAGCTTAGAACAAACTGAAGAGCAACTGCACTACTCTGAGTTTTACTCGTTAAAAGCAGAGCTGCTGTAAGTCAGCAGATGATCAGCTGGAGTCTCCCCACAGCTCAGGGTGCGACCACCCAGCTGAGCAGCTCCTACCGTGTTCCAGGTCCTGCTGGTCGAACCAGTTCTGCCCATTCTTCTCAAACTCTTCCTCCAGAATGACGTCGGTCAACATTGTCAGAGCCCGACGCACCGGTGTGTTCAGTGCAGCAGCTTCAGGTGTGAGTGTACAAACTACATCCTGCCGGCGTGAGACGCTTTAAGGCTGTTGTCTACAGCAACGTGGCAAATCTCTACTACAGCCCCGCATCCGGTAGGAGGCAGAAATACGATGTCGGAGAACCGCTCACTTATGAGTTAAAGTCACCATAAAAACTCTCTGCGTCATTAAACTAACATTTACCGTCACTCAGAGTAAAATAAAGTCAACTGAAGCGACTTCTAATTAAATATTTAAAAAATAAAAAAAAGTCGAAAAACTTCCTGCTTTCATGACAGGCGTCGACCAATTAAATTGAAGCGATGAACTCTTCTGGCCAATCAGATGTTTGTTATTTATCTTTAAGCCCCGCCCCCATCGCAGGCACAGAATTCGAGTTTGACAAGACACCAGAACAGATATTTGAATTTGTGAATGTGAGACAGCTGGAACTGAACCCGTCTCAGTACTGAAAGCTTTTTCCTCCTCTGGAATATCGACCTGTTCCCTACATTTGCAGTAATTATCTGCGATGCTGAGCAACCAGAGCAGCAGCGCCAAATAGGAATTGCACTTGTCGCCTGTTGTTGCTGCAGCTGCTCAGACCGACAGGTAACCTGTCAGAGCTGCCATGGCCTTGGAGGAGAAAGCCACCTCAGGTGTGCATCCTGGAAGACTGACTGGGGCCCGATACCTGGTGAGCTTTGGGGTGAACCCTGCAGCACTGGCTTATGCCATGACCACCCTGGGGGCTGGCATGATCAAC
>NW_007578190.1:330047-333130 GCF_000690725.1 Stegastes partitus
GGCGTGCTGTCCAGAAACATGGAGGACTTTCCAGCGTTTCAGGCCTTCGCCGTGCTGATTGCTATCCTGAGCTGTGGCTGCATGCTTTATACAGGCTTCTACAGCGAGAGCCGCTATGATAACAAAGGATCTGAGTCAGATCTTCCTGTAGACCATCAGTCATCAGTTTCCTTCACTACGTTGAGGATGTTGATGTGGCAGATCCTGACCAACAGGGACTTTCAGATTTTTGTACTCATGAACTTCTTCCAGGTTTTTGTTTTGACCTTCTTTCATAGTTTCACCATGATATTTGTTGAGCACCTGATTCCTCCAGATGTGCTTCCATCTCTTGCCAAGAGCATCATGTATGGAGCAGGATTCATCTGTCCACAGGTACCATTCTACAGGGGATCCATTTATTTTTCCATGAAAGCATAGATTGGAAATGTATCCCAGGTGCATCATTGACAGACAAGCGGTTTAGTCATTTTTTATTTGTCCTTTGAGCCTCCTGATACCTCCAAAGATAAATGCATTCCAGGAAGTTCAATTCAATCCAATTTTATTTGTACAGTGCAGTTTACAACATATGTAATCTCACAGCGCTTAACATAGTAAGGTATAGACCTGACACGTTTACACGGAGACCCCAACAATCCAAAGTTGCCTTTGGACTTCCTCTGAGCAAGTGGTTGGCAACAGTGTGAAGGAACCAAGAGATCATTTCCACCACACCATTGTTTATCTTCAGGGTGTGAAGTCAGTTGTATTTATTTAGTGCTAATGCACAATGTGTCACGTCATAGCACTTAACATCGTGACGTGAAGACCTAATGAATGGACAACAGAGAAACCAACACTCCAAAGTTTCCTTTGGACTCGCTTTGACCGAGCAGCCGGCGCAAGTGGGACCAAAAAAATAAAAGAAAGTTAAAAGGAAACAATTAAGAGTTTTACATGTTAGAAGCAGGATTTTAAATTCTATCCTGGATTTTACAGGGAGCCAATGAAGAGAAGCTGATACAGGAGAAATATGATCTGGTACTGGTTCCTGTCAGAACCCTGGCTGCAGCATTTTGGATCAGCTGGAGGTTTTTAAGAGATTTATTGGGACATCCTGATAACAAGGAACTACAGTAGTCCAGTCCAGAAGTTCTACATGATGGACTAGTTTCTCAGCATCACTCTGAGACAGGATGCTCCTGGTTTTTACAATATTATGTAGATGAAAAAAGGCCGCCCTACAGATATGTGTATCGAACGACATGTCCTGGTCAAAAATAACTCCAAGGTTGATCACAGTAAAACCTGAGGCCAAGGCGATGCCATCTAGAGCAGCTATCTGGTTAGAGGGTGTTTCTGAGGTGTTTAGGGCCAAATACAACACCCTCAGTTTTGTGTAAATTTAAATCAAGTCTGTTCTTGGGAGCTCTTGACTTAGTACTGTCCAGTCTAACACCCTGCCTCCATCCCAGCTGTTAGTGTTGAGCTGTCAGAGTCTGCTGCATGGTCTTGGCTACTACAGGATCCTCCTGTTCACCTTCTACATGGAGGCTGGAATGGCAGCTGTCATGCTCGCACTTGGCCCTCAGCACTACTACATCCTGGCAACTTTCCTCACCGTCAACATGTAAGAAGTTTCTGATTTGGTTTTTGATTGTCCTCAATTTCTTGGTTTTGAATTTACAGAGTTTTTTTTTTGAAACAATGACGTCACTCTGCCTAAATTGAACCTTAAACTCTCCCTTGTCTTTTTTTACAGGGTGGTACTGCATGCAGCCACCAGCTTTTATAATTTGCCTTTGGCGGACATTATTGACAAAGACCTGCAGAAGTACAAGCGCAGGTAAACACAAGTAGAAGTGTCACTAGAGGTAATTAGGCAGTAATTAGGCATAGCGGTGCTTTAGGATGAGCCCTAATCTGCTCACATTTTAAGATTAAGCATATTTAGTACTATCTCTGTTGGGCTATTTCCATCTAAATGAAAATGGTGCACTGGCAGGCCACCACCACCGTCAGCAGAGCTGTGCAGCTGCAGGTAGCAGAACTAAAAATATGATGAATACCAACACGTCCACCAACTCCATCATCTCTCAGATACAAATACAAACAACGTCACTGCCTCCATTTAGTGCTTTTACTCAATAAAACAGGAGAAAAGCTGATAATTGAACTTCTGCAACCAAGTGTTCAAACATACAATGACACCAGTTTGTCATTTGATGATATTTTTTTACAAAATTCTAATCAAACTAATGAATGTTGTTTCCCTGTAATACCCTGTCATGTGTTCGCCTCCTCCACAGCTCCCCTCTCTCCTCCATGGTGTTTGGAACAAATGCTTTGTTCACCAAACCGGCTCAGTCTCTGGCTCCCATGCTCACGCTGAAAATCCTCAACAGGTTCGGCTATGAGCAGCTAAAGGATGCAGGAAAGGATTCAGATCCAAGGTACAGATGTGCATTTATTTCTTCATGATAAATAAAAAGTCTATGTGAAGATGAGGATTAGGTCGGAGCTCCCTGCTGGAGACACTTTCCCTCATTCTGCTGCTCCGATGCTGCACGATGTCGTATGTGTCATTCGTCTTTTTATTGCTAATGTTGGTAGATGTGCATTTATTTTGACGCACTTAATGCAACCAAGCAGCGACTCTCTCGATTTATTATTATGAGCAGATCAGGTGCTGAAGACGACCCCCTTTATCTTAATGTTTAACACAGCGAACATGAGCACTCTATACTTTCTATATCTCAGTTTTAAAACCTGCCACTAATATTCAGCTTAATGATAACACTCCACACAGCCGTTAGTTTCCATATGTGACGCTGTAGCATCACACCCCATTTTATTATTTTTGTGTTTTTCGTGGTGACATTTGCTGTAAGAAACACGTCAGACGATGGTGTGGTTGTGAATAAATGCAGACGTGCAGCCTGTTTGTGTCCGTTTGCTTCCAGTGCCTTGGCCAGCCTCCACAGCGTCATGTTCTACCTGGTCTGTCTGGTGCCCATGTGTGTCGCCGCTCTGCAGGTCCTGGCTTGGAGGCCGTTTTCCATCCGCAACAGTCACACAGTCGACGCCAAGTACACCGACAG
>NW_007578190.1:336486-338310 GCF_000690725.1 Stegastes partitus
ACAAAATGCAAACTCAGAATACATAATAACTTTAAACTTAACTGATTATAAGAACCATAGGCTTCATGGAAAAATACAGACTCGGAACACATAATAGCTTGAATCATACTTAATTATAACATAAGGCCTCCTTGTTTCCTCTGTATCCTCCCACATAAGAGTCCATCTCATATCCTTTTTTTTCACCAGGTGGCTTCTCTTGTTGGCTCCTCCAGCATCCTCTTCTGCGGCGTGCTGTCCAGAAACATGGAGGACTTTCCAGCGTTTCAGGCCTTCGCTGTGCTGATTGCTATCCTGAGCTGTGGCTGCATGCTTTATACAGGCTTCTACAGCGAGAGCCGCTATGATAACAAAGGATCTGAGTCAGATCTTCCTGTAGACCATCAGTCATCAGTTTCCTTCACTACGCTGAGGATGTTGATGTGGCAAATCCTGACCAACAGGGACTTTCAGATTTTTGTACTCATGAACTTCTTCCAGGTTTTTATGTTGGCCTTCTTCAATAGTTTCACCATGATATTTGTTGAGCACCTGATTCCTCCAGATGTGCTTCCATCTCTTGCCAAGAGCATCATGTATGGAGCAGGATTCATCTGTCCACAGGTACCATTCTACAGGGGATCCATTTATTTTTCTATGAAAGCATAGATTGGAAATGTATCCCAGGTGCATCATTGACAGACAAGCGGTTTAGTCATTTTTTATTTGTCCTTTGAGCCTCCTGATACCTCCAAAGATAAACGCATTCCAGGAAGTTGCTGTTTTTTGTCAGTAAAGTAAGAACAGCAGCTTCGAATTCACTTTATAGTTTAAAACTCTCCTACAATAATGCAATGAAGTGATGACAATCTGAGTAGATGAGGATCATTTACACCACACCGTTATTTGTCTTCAGGGTTTCTATTCTTGGGAGCTCTTGACTTAGTACTGTCCAGTCTAACACCCTGCCTCCATCCCAGCTGTTAGTGTTGAGCTGTCAGAGTCTGCTGCATGGTCTTGGCTACTACAGGATCATCCTGTTCACCTTCTACATGGAGGCTGGAATGGCAGCTGTCATGCTCGCACTTGGCCCTCAGCACTACTACATCCTGGCAACTTTCCTCACCGTTAACATGTAAGAAGTTTCTGATTTGGTTTTTGTTAAAAACAATGACGTCACTCTGACTAAATTGAACCTAAACTCTCCCTTGTCTTTTTTACAGGGTGATAATTCAAGCAGCTTTCAGTCTTTTTGGTTTGCCTTTGGCGGACATCATCGACACAGACCTGCAGAAGTACAAGCGCAGGTAAACACAAGTGTCACTAGACGTTCATAGGATGAAAGCCAATCTGCTCACATGTACAATGTGCACCACTGTCTTAGTTCAGCATGCCTACAGTTGCTTATCAGGCAGATGGGAATGTTGTTAGTTTTGCAGGTATGTGGTCAAAGTATCAGACAGAAGAACCTCTTGATGGTCCAGCTGCTGCAACATGAACTATTAGGGGATCACACAAGTGATTTATGCTGAAGATACCATAAATGTTTGCACAGAACTGCATGGTGATTTATTCTGTAGTTGTTGGGCTATTTCCATCTAAATGAAAATGGTGCACTGGCAGGCCACCACCACCGTCAGCAGAGCTGTGCAGCTGCAGGTAGCACAACTAAAAATATGATGAATATCAGCACGTCCACCAACTCCATCATCTCTCAGATACAAATACAAACAACGTCACTGCCTCCATTTAGTGCTTTTACTCAATAAAACAGGAGAAAAGCTGATAATTGAACTTCTGCAACCAAGTGTTCAAACATACAATGACACCAGTTTGTCATTTGAT
>NW_007578190.1:339130-340355 GCF_000690725.1 Stegastes partitus
ACTGACTTACATTACCTGCAATCAGAGCTATCCTCAAGAGAGACCTGAGTTATTGAGCACCAAAACTTAAATGGTGTAAAACTTGTGTACATTTCTTTATTCTGGTACTGATCAATCAGAGAATCATTCCTCATGACAAAATCTTACAACTCAAAGGAGGTGTGTTCTCGTAGGAAGGAAAACACTGGGTTCAGGGTCACAGATTACCGGCGGGCGGCATGGACAAGGTGAATGAGCTGAACTGTACACAGCCTGTGTGCATCCTACAGTTTCATCTAGCAGACGCTTTTATCCAAAGCGACGTACATCCGATGGGGACGACCATCCTGCTCGCCGTCTACTTCCTGGTGTGGCAGACGTACGTGGTGCGAGCAGGCGCCATCATCCTGGGAGAGGATAGCGTCACATGGTGAAGGACCACAAGTACCTGAATGTCTACATCGACAGTTGTCTGACCTGGAGGAGCAACACTGACGCTGTGCTCAAGAAGAGCTCTCATTACTCTCTGCTCTGTAGGGTCTGTGCGTTTCTACAGTTCTGTTCTTCTGCTGCTGTTACAATAGCTGCATGTGTTACGCTGATGTTTGCAGGACTTTAATTTCTTTATTCATTATCTATTTTTATATTTAGCATTTGACACTTCCTGGCGCATTTTTTACTTTGGTACTTTTTTAATCATAGTGTATTTTACACTTTATTGGGCATTTTGTACTTGTTATATTTTGCTTTTGTATTGTGGTGGTGGCCACTGGCTTCTGTAACAACAGAAATTCCTCTTGGGAGTCAATAAAAGTATTTCTATTGTATTCAAATCTCAGCCACATAACGTTTCAGTTTCTCAGCAGGCCTCGAAAATGTGTATTTTGTTTTAAATGGAGGATCTGTACTTGTTTTAAGCTTTGACACTAAATGGAAATTAAACAGCTGCTTCAGAAACTGTCAGAAATCACTGAGAAATTCAGCCTCCTGAAGCAGAAGACAAGAACAGAATGTATTGAGTTGACAGCGTCCTGAACCAAAGCTGGTCAAATGGTTTTTCGCGGGACGCTGACTTCCTTTAACCTCATATGTAGACGTACATTCTGCCTCCACATGTGGTACATTTTTATATCAAAGAACTTTCACATTCCAGGGGGGATTCTGGCTGCATGATGAAGGACACTGCTGCTCTATACACACAAAATGCACCTTACAGCTGAAGTATAATGTTGTTTAGTCAGCTTAT
>NW_007578190.1:340372-345145 GCF_000690725.1 Stegastes partitus
GCATGAAAAAAATCCACCCTGCAGGTGTTATTCTACACTCTGACTTCAGTTTCATGGCCTAAATAAACAAAGCGACTGCGGTGGCGTTGGTCAGCCAAGATCCTGCGGCCGCTCCTTCGTGCCTTCATCACAAACACACGACGCTGTTGTCATGCACTTTTCACCGGTCGTCCTTAAAAGCCCACTGAGAGGCTACAACTTATCAGGAATTCTATTTAAAATTGGAGATGCAGGGTTTTTCAGCTGTGGAATAACCCACCCAGAGACATCAGAGAAGCAAGGTTTGAATAGCACTTTAGCACATTTGTTTGTTTTAACTCGGCCTTAATGTCGTTTCTTTTAATGTAAAATCACATTGCGGTACATGTGTTGCATTAAAGGTGCTTTACAAATGATATATAATAGTAGAAATATTGATATTGATCATAACAATAGAAGCAAATTTTACTCAATAATAATATTAAGCATACACTCTCGCAGCTGATAAATTGCTCAGAAACACGACTGGTGCTTTTAAGAACCGTTAATCTTCATGTTTAAATCCCTCTGATTTCTGGTTGTGGCTATTTTATTATTGTTATTGCCTGTTTGTGTCCGTTTGCTTCCAGTGCCTTGGCCAGCCTCCACAGCGTCATGTTCTACCTGGTCTGCCTGGTGCCCATGTGTGTCGCCGCTCTGCAGGTCCTGGCTTGGAGGCCGTTTTCCATCCGCAACAGTCACACAGTCGACGCCAAGTACACCGACAGCTAACGTCTGAGCTGGTGCATGTTTCTTTAGCTGGGATTTGGGGGAATATAGAGTGTAAATGATTTCATATTTGATGCAGTCTGTGGCTTTATACTTAAAATCGTCTTGGTGTAGCTGACAGGGACTTTACTGAATCACTGACTTACATTACCTGCAATCAGAGCTATCCTCAAGAGAGACCTGAGTTATTGAGCACCAAAACTTAAATGGTGTAAAACTTGTGTACATTTCTTTATTCTGGTACTGATCAATCAGAGAATCATTCCTCATGACAAAATCTCAGCCACATATCGGACCAATTCTTCAGAAGACACAAAATGTTTGTTTTGTTTTCAACACAGGATCTTTGACACTAAATGGAATTTAAACAGCTGCTTCAGAAACTGTCAGAAATCACTGAGAAATTCAGCCTCCTGAAGCAGAAGACAAGAACAGAATGTATTGAGTTGACAGCGTCCTGAACCAAAGCTGGTCAAATGGTTATTCGCGGGACGCTGACTTCCTTTAACCTCATATGTAGACGTACATTCTGCCTCCACATGTGGTACATTTTTATATCAAAGAACTTTCACATTCCAGGGAGGATTCTGGCTGCATGATGAAGGACACTGCTGCTCTATACACACAAAATGCACCTTACAGCTGAAGTATAATGTTCTTTAGTCAGCTTATGATGCTGTTACATCCATCTGTATGGTGCAGAGTGCAGAAAGACTGAATTCATCCGGGTTACGTTGTGGATCAGGGACCCATTTCACTAATGCAGATTCTGGCAGAATCACTTCAGAAATGATCATCACCTGCAAAATGCAAAGTTGGGCTTTAGTGTGACACTTGTTTTGATGAGTTCAAATGAGAGGAAATGGTTTCATATCATAAATTGCATGTTTGTAAGTCACACATATGGTGACACTCAGCCTGGGTTTGCTGAGAGGCCCCTGGTGCTGATAATCCACAGTTTGATTTCATGATTTAAAAAAAGAAACGAGAAGAAAATGTCAGAAAGCTGACAATTATTACAGTCATCTGTGTTTATACATGATGCCCTGACATGCATCTACATCTGCAGGGTCTTAAACACACTCATGCTTTACTTGAAATGATAGCCAAGACTAAAAAACACAACGAGAGCAAAATGTTATGAGGCGCACGCTTCTTACATGATGATTTACAGCAGAGAGAAATGAGAAGAGACGGGACACAAAGGGAAGATTCAATTGAACTGCGAAAACAACAAAGTTTATGTCACAGCTTTTCATTTATTTAAAAGAGTGCATGTACATCCATCTCATGCTCCATACGCTGGCTGGAGCTGAATTCTAATTGTGGACATTTGAAGTGGACCAAAGTATGTCGCAATAACTGAACAGAACAAAACGAAGCATCACCAACAAGAACATTGATCCTTAATGTGAGTTTCCGATAAGCTGACAGTCCAACACCAAAACAACATCCTTCCCTTTTTTACTTTCACATTTTAAGATGTATTAGATGAACATAATGTGCCTTTTCTTGTCTTCACAGCTTTTCAAACAAACAAAATCAGTGTGAATGTTTTTGATTAAAAATGTTCTATCTACGTTCTCTGTGATTATTGCTTTAAAATGTTATGATGACATATATGACAACAGTGCCATGAATCCTCTCGTGCAAACTGGTGATAACCGCCTTGGATCGTTTCCTCACAGCTTTAATCTCAGCTTAGAAAACAGTGTGATCTACAAATGGTGTCTTTTGCTCTGCATTTCTAAAAGTAACGTTCACATTTCATTCTTACATCACACAGATAATTATGTGTGTTTTGGGTTGCTAAGACTCCTGAAATACAACTTCAAGAAGACGTGTGGTTGAGAACCAAAAGAACATCTGTAAGCTGTCAGTGAGACGACGTGGACGGAGCTAAAGAGAGACGTTACGCCACTGAGGCTGAAAATTCAGAGAATGATGGCTAACCCTGACTCAGCACCGCCGAGAGAAACGATGACGAGCACGACTGACTTGCACCCTTCGTGGATTCCCTTCCGTCATGGAACTTCGTCCTTGATTCATGGCCTTGAAATTTCCTTTCTGTCAGAGTGACGTCTGAGGTCCCAGAATGTCCCTTAGACGTTTTGATAGATGTCATCAGTGGAGCCGTCCAGCTCACCGTTTGCAGCCTGCAATGAGATGGAAGCTCGTCGTTACCTTTACAGTAATGCAGAATATTCCCAGAGTGGATGGAAACTACAGACTTGCTGTAACTCAAGCTGCTGCGGAAAAGTTTTGTGCTTACTCAACGTGCCTGTTGACCAAATCAAACCTTAACATGCTGCAACATGATTTACCTCAACTCGAGTGGAGTTTCCTCTTGCTGTGTGTTTGCTTTTCTCCAAGTTCCGTCTGCTGTACATTTCTTGCAGGACGTCACGAAACTGCAGTTTTTTACTCGAGTTATTCTGTTTGGAAAAATGAGTAAAAATGTGTTAATATTCAGCAGACATTTAAGCATTTCCTTTTCTTTATTTACGAGAAGAGCAAGTGAGCAACTTCTTCTACTGTTTCAGGAATCTTCTCTGGCCAGTAGTTCACACAGGCCAGTTTCCTGTTCCCCTTTTTGCTACTGCGGACTTTTCCCCATTTAGAAAACAGTGAACTCATCAAGCGCAGCATAAAATAGAAAAAGACAGATACTTCTCCACAACCTTATCAGTTGTGCACATCCTTCTGTGGACAGTTGTTTTGCAGCCACACTAGGAAAGAAAGAAAAGGGTTAATTTCCGTGACACAATACAACACATTTGAAATATGTACTTGATTTACCTTTTTCAGAATAAAGGTCAGGATCACCAGGCTGTAGACGACCAGCAGGACGAGTAGCGACAGAAGGATGTGTCCCATCATTATGTCAGCTTGCTCTGAAAAGAAAGGCAAAGCTGTTTGTCCCGTTTCCTCAGAGCATCCAACCATGTGAGTCGGACCTGCTCAGTCGGTGTTTCTCCCACCGAGTCGTCCTTACCTCTCACTACCAGAGCTGTGCCCGTCCCCACATGCTGTGTGCAGCAGGCTTCTGCTCTACCTGTTGCTGCAGCAGCACAGTGGTAGATGCCGCTGTCGTTGCCCTGAAGGGAGTTGATCTGTAAAGATGCTCCACTCAGGTTGTACTTGTTGTCAGTCAGGTTGAGACGATAATGCACACTTTCTTTGAAAACAAACCATTCGTAACGCAAATCTTCAGCTGAGCAGTCAACGCTGATGGTGCAGGGAAGAAGAGCAGCTTCTCCTGTTTTCTCCCATATGGTCTTGTCTGGCTGTGAGACGCAGTTCTCTGCTCTGTTCATGCTCTCTGGAAAATAAGATGTTTAGACATGAGGTTGAATGTTTCATCTACAGGAGGTGTGTTGGAGAGGACGAGGTATAGAAAGGACATCTTACCTACGGCAGGCAGGTGAGTGAGCAGCAGAGAAAGCCACAACAACCGGTCCATCTCTGTGGCTTGACAGCTTGTGAATGATCTCATGATTCCTTGTATGAGACGATCTGACAAAATGTCACTGCACTTCCTCAACGCTTAGTTCCTGCTTCTTTTGCTGTATTGAGCAGATGAATGTTGACGTCATGAGTCTACAGAAACATGAGTCACGGGTAAAGACAGCGCTGAAACTTTACCATATTGATGATAAAATCGGTTAAATGGAAACCAAACAATGGGATGAGACCAAGAGCAGATCTACACGAATGGCAAAGAAGTTCAAATTTGTAGTTTTGGTCTGAAAAAAAAAACAATGAAGAAATTATACAAAAGTTTGCACTCAATGAAATATGTGCTAGCATGAACCTGTACGATGCCGATAATTAAAGTCAGTCATTTTACAGGTGAATATTTTACATGTAAATCAGTGAGGATGAAGAATCATGACAAATTAAACCGACCACCTCTGGTAAAGAAGCACTGGGTTTCTCCAACAGGGAGGTGGTGTCTGACGTCAGCCACAAGTCATCGCTGGACGTGCTGCTGACAAACCTCATCCAGGGGAACCTGCTTCCCTC
>NW_007578190.1:350735-352960 GCF_000690725.1 Stegastes partitus
TGTTTGTTGGAGCCAAAGACGTGTTCAGATGCATCCTGTGGGTCTGAATGAAGACCAGAGCTGAACAATGTGCACAGATCCTCACCTTCCATACATGTCCTGGTTGTTCCTCTGGCCTCGCTCCACCTCTCCTCCACAGGTCATGACATGTGAGCTGCTGGTTCTGCTGGAATCCTGCTGACAGACAAACAGCACTGATCTCAGAGCTCAGCTCTCAGCTGGCAGAGAAACACTGAGCTGGTTTCCTGTAGATGGAGAGGAGGAGCAGCACTGAGCAGGTGAGCAGCAGCATGAGAACAGGGAGGAAACGCTGCAGCTGTCGCTGACTTCACACTCAGTCGCAGGAACAAACCTGATTGTGGAGGCCGGTGAGAGGCTCAGTACCTGAGTCCGGTTTCTCTCTGAGGACTTTCTTCAGGTTTCACTTCTGTGGACACAAAGAGACTGAATGAAAACAAACAGGAGCTTGTGTGTTACTTTGACTTTTATTCTTTTATGAGCTCACAGTCAGTGCTGCTGGTTTTCCTCTCAGACTGACTGAAGGCCACAAGATGGATGTTTGTGAGGAGGAGGAGGAGGAGGAGTTTCCAGCATCCAGCCGTCTGTCTATGAAGACTGACTGGTCCAAAGGAAGTCCTCGAGTCTTCAGTAAAGAATCAGAACCTTCAGACACAAAGTAAGAGAACTGCCTCTAACTTATTCCTACGACTCCTCTTTATCTCCATCTCTCAGTTATATTCTGTGTCCTGATGGTTGGTTGTAGTCGGTCTATTAAAGAACTCTGAAAAGGTTTTTGTGACACAGATAGAAAACATTTGTCCTGTTTTCCTCTCAGCACCTCTGACAGTACAAAAGCTGTGATCTGATCAAGGAGGACGACTGCAGACATGAACCATCTCATCATCTGCACTTTGTGTATTTAGAGCTGTGATCAGAGGATTGATCAGTGATTGATGAGAAAACAAACGTGTGTTTCAGCAGACAGAGAGCATCCAGCCGTCTGTCTATGAAGAGTGACCGGTCCAAAGGTTTGCCGCTGTGCTTCAGTAAAGAACCAGAACCTTCAGACACAAAGTAAGAAACNACTCCACGCAGAAAGATTCCGGTGCCCCCACCGGGACGCGATCCGACAACCTTCTTGCTGCGAGGCAACAGTGCTACCAACTGCGTCACCTTGCAGCCCGGCTTTAGACTTATGCCAATTAATTTTGTAGCCAGAAAGCACGGAATATTGATCAGTTACCTCTAGTGGGGTTGTAATTGAGTTTGTAGGATCTTTACTCAGTACTAAAATGTCATCTGCGTACATAAATAATTTGTGTTCTCTGCCTCCCCCATACACGCCTTTAACTCTTGAATTTTCTCTGATTTGGATGGCTAGTGGCTCTAAAAAATAGTGAATAAGAGCAGACTTAAACTACACCCTTGCCGGGTTGATCTGGAAATATTAAAAAATGGTGAGAGCAGCCCATTTGTAAATACAACTGCCTTTGGTCCCGCATACAAGGTTCTTATCCATTTACAGAAATTAGCACCCAGACCAAATTTCGCCAGAGCAGTGAACAAAAAGGTCCATTCTACCCTGTGGAAGGCCTTCTGGGCATCCAAAGATATCGCCAGCACAGGATCTTGATTGTTTCTATTCATCCATAACAGATGCAATAATCTTCTCATATTGTCAGACGCAGATCTACCTTTGATAAATCCCACCTGATCTTTATGAATAATTTGTCTCTAACCTTGTTGCCAATACTTTTGATAATATTTTACAATCAACATTTATTAAACTTATTGGTCTATAATTTGCTGGGTCAGTTAAATCTCTGTCACCTTTTGGAATTAGTGATATTATTGCCTGATTAAAACTCTCAGGTAGTAACCCATTTTCAAAAGCTTCATGGAGTACTTCAGTTAAAAGTGGGCAAAGTATATCCACAGACTTAAAATTCAACTGCCGGGTGACTTTCCAGTTTTCATCATGCCAATAGCTTTTTTAACTTCAGCCTCCGTTAGAGGAGATTCTAATTTGTCCTTTCCCTCTTGTGAAACCTTTGGTATTTAGTCTGGTTGATCCGTGCTGACCACATCCTCAGATGTATACAGGTTTTAAATATATATTTTTTGGGCTTTTTGCCTTTATTTAGAGCAGTAGAGAGGGAGACAGGAAAGGGGGTAGAAGAATGAGGGAGAGACCTGCAGCAAAGGGTCATGAGCGGGACTCGAAC
>NW_007578190.1:353042-354785 GCF_000690725.1 Stegastes partitus
ATGCCATTCATCATCATCATCTATTGTACAACCTAAATCTTTTTCCCATATTACCTTCAGGCTTTTACTCGTGTTCTTTGTAGCCCATGGGCAAACATTATACCATTTTTAGGCTTTACATAACAGAGGGGGTGATAGCAGAAAGGTCTCCACTTGGTTTCTCTCTGGTAATATCTTAACTTTTTCTTTTAAACAATCCCTTATTTGTAAATACTTCCAAAATGGTGACGGCCCTCCAAGTTCAATTTGCATTTGATATCATTATATGACATGAATACATCCCCCTCCAATAAATCATCAACAGTTCTAATACCTTTCCGTAACCACTGTGCCCAATAAATAGTTTGTCTACCAATTTTAATTTTAGGATTATGCCACAAGGGGGCATATTTTTGAACATATGGAATAAGCTTGTGTTTCATAGGTACTTCCAACCAATCTTTCTCCAAAGTTTGTATCCTTTCTTTATTTTCTTTAACTTTTCTAGAGCTGTGAGCCAAACACCTTCCAGGAACAAACGCCTTCAGAGCATCCCACACAGCAGCCAGCCTTTCAGTAGACCCAACATTCACCTCTAGGAAATATTCTATATCCTCTTTTAGTGTTGATACAAATGGTTCGTCTTGTAGTATACTTGAATTCAGTCTCCATCTTCCTTTACTGTTTTTTTCAACCAGTAAACTGATGTGCAGTTCTGCAGGTGCATGATCCGTTAAAGCAATAACA
Source organism: Stegastes partitus (assembly GCF_000690725.1). Taxonomy (NCBI): domain Eukaryota; kingdom Metazoa; phylum Chordata; class Actinopteri; family Pomacentridae; genus Stegastes; species Stegastes partitus. The sequence continues at coordinate 353,769 of NW_007578190.1, forward strand.
CCTATTTCTGCTAAATCAACACACGAATTGGATATCAAAAAATAATCTACTCGGGAGGACGTTTTGTGAGAGTGGGAATAAAAGGTGTATTCTTTTTCCAAAGGATGTACAAGTCTCCAAATATCTACCAGACCAATATCGTCTTTGAGGGAGTTTAATGCTAATCGTTTTTGAGGTTGAGGCTACATTGATTGCACTCCTATCGATACATTCATCTGACACAATAGTAAAGTCTCCACCTAATAAAACACATCCCTCTATGCTTCCCAACGTCTTATTAACCTCATCTATAAAATGAGGATCATCCCTGTTCGGGGCATAAACATTACACAAAACAACCTTAACTCCATTAATAAGTGCCTGAAGACAAAACCGTCGGCCATCTTCATCCTTTAACTGTTGTAATAAAATAAAATTTAGTTTTTTATGAATAAGTATCATAACACCGCGGCTATTATTGATCAATCTCAATCTCTTTTTAATTTCAAGGTTTCGTTTTCATTTCCAAAGTGTGTTTCTTGAATAAATGCAACATCAGTGCTATGAGACTTAAGATAGCTAAGTACTTTTTCCTTTTAATACGTGTGGCACAGCCATTGATGTTCCATGACACAATGTTAATGTCCATATTACCCATTATTATTCCACAACAAATTATACTAAAGCCCCACATCAGCCAGTATAGAACAATTAAACATGTATTGACAGCTTAGTTTGGTCCAAAATCTAAATCAGATGAATACCTCACTTTGTAAACCTTCAGCAGAAAAAATAAAAGAGTTTGACTCAATCTAAAATACAAAACAAAGGCTAATAGACCAAAGCTGAGACAAACAGCGAGAAGGGTGTGTCTGCAGAGCCGGAGGCTGCACTCTCAGGGCTCCAGACGAGGCTGGAACTCACTGACTGGGAGGTTCAAAAGGTTCCTGGACCTTCTCTGGAGGGTTCTAGGAGGAGACCAGAACTCACTGGAGGATCACATATCTCATGTGGCCTGGGATCCTCCAGGAGCAGCTG
>NW_007578190.1:355101-364876 GCF_000690725.1 Stegastes partitus
CTGCTTTGTCCATCTGAGCATTCAGGAGTTTCTGGCTGCAGTCTACATGTTCCACTGTCACACCACCAGGAGCACTGAGGTGCTGGAGAAGTTCCTGGGAGAAGATGACATCAACTACCTCGACTACATCAACTCATCACTGGATGTCTTCCTGATCAGAGTCATGGAGAAATCCCTCAGAAGTAGAAACGGTCACCTGGACCTGCTGGCTCACTTCCTTCATGGCCTCTCTGTGGAGTCCAACCACAGAGTCTTAGGAGACCTGCTGGGTCGGACACAGAACCGTCCAGAAATCATCCAGAGAGTCCTCAACAACCTGAAGGAGAGGGACCGTGCTGTGATCTGGGTACGTGTTGTTGTTTCTTGTGTTTTCAGGCTGGGCAGGGTTTCCGGATGGGAGAGCTCTCAGTCACTCTCCTCCACACCTGATGTGCATCAGCAGTCAGCGCTGGATGAAGCCTGCCTCCACCTGCCTCCACCTGCCTCCACCTGTGCTGAAGAGAGCACTGTAAGCTCATTAAACTTTATTTGCAACTGAACAAGGAAATCTGTAAAGCAACACTTTCTGAATTATTTGAGTATTTCCACACATTTTGTTTTTCATTTTGGACATATTTTTATCAGGTTACACAAATCTTGAGCCATTTGGGACAAATTAAGTGGAATTGTAGACATTTGGTTGTTTCACACAAACTTTTGTTAATTTACAGTCTGGAGGGAGTAAAATAATATCTATTGAGAATTTTGTATTGAATAAATTTACCCTGGCTTCTCTAATGTATGACCCATTATTTGAAAGAATTGAATGCCATTCATCATCATCATCTATTGTACAACCTAAATCTTTTNCTGTAAACTGAGCTGATGGAAGATGATGGTTTTAGGATGAAGGAAGTTCTATATGTGGTCCTTAGCTTTATATTATGAATATGTTCAGAGTGTGAAAGAATGTGACCAGCAGCCTGCAGGCAGATCATCCATCCATCCATCCATCCATCCATCCATCCATCCATCCATCCATCCATCTTCTTCTGCTTATCCGGAGTCGGGTCGTGGAGGCAGCAGCCTTAGCAAAGCCGCCCAGACTTCCCGATCCGCACACACCTCCTCCAGCTCTTCCAGGGGGACCCCAAGGCATTCCCAGGACAGTCGGGAGACATAATCTCTCCAGCGTGTCCTGGGTCTTCCCTGAGGCCTCCTCCCAGTGGGACGCGCCCGGAACACCTCTCCAGGGAGACGTCCAGGAGGCATCTGGAAAAGATGCCCGAGCCACCTCAGCTGGCTCCTTTGGATGTGGAGGAGCAGGCAGATCAGTCAGAGTTTAATCAGACGGCTGACAGGAAAAGAATTCACTGAGTTGATAATAAAAGGAAGCAGCGTTTTTATTCCAGACTGAATTCAGACAGAACAGCAGCCTCACTTCTACTGTTCTCTGGGACCATCTGAGCTTCTGCACTGGGTCGTCAAATGTGGATGTTTTTCTCCAGATGAGCTCAGTGATGAATAAATGTGTTGACAGAGTGATGAAGAGGAGGAGAGGTTCTGAGGAGGAGCAGCCGTCCTGCTGTGCTTTGTGTCAGGACGTCCTGAAGGATCCAGTCTCCAGCAGCTGTGGACACTGGTTCTGCAGACGCTGCATCACCTCATACTGGGACCAGTCTGCTCCATCAGGACACTCCTCCTGTCCCCAGTGTGGAGAAAGATCCAGAACCAGAGCTGGACTGCAGACAGCCGGTCAGAGCAGCTGTGTACAAAGTAAGACTGAACATGTGCTGATGGACTGATGTGTGAAAATTGCATTTGTTGTTGTGTTGTGTTGTCCAGACATGAAAGATGTTTGTGTTTGTTCTGATTGTTTCTCTGGTCTGTGAGCAGATGCTGGTCTGCAGGAGGTTCTGCAGGAAGTTCAGTCTGGACTGGGCAGAGGGCCGAGAAAACCAGGACGTCAGTGTGGTGGTTGAGCTTCCGTTCAGGGAGCTGAACTTGATCAGAGATGAGCAGCACAGTCTTCTGACGCTGCTCCATGTGTTCCATCCAGCATTACAGAAGGTGACAGCAGAGGAGCTGGCTGTCTGTAAACTTTTGTTCATCTTAGACGGTCTGGATGAAAGCATACAATCCATTGTTTCCCACATGACTGTATATAAATTAAAGTGTTTAAAGCTGTAAATCTTTTTATACAGTCTATTGTCTCAACCATACACTTTAGATCAAGTAAATCTTTATATACTGTAAATGGTCCCAAACATAAACTTTATATGAAACTGCAAATCTTTATTTACAGTCTATAATCCAACCCATAGACTTTATATAAATTAGAATGTATAAAACTGTAAATCTTTATTTACAGAATACAGTTCCAAATATAAACTTTATATAAATTAAATTGTATAAAACTGTAAATCTTTATTTACAGTACATGGACCCAAACATAGACTTTATATAAATTAAACTGTATAAAATTTTCATTTTCGCTTTCTATCCGTTCTGCTCCTTGTGGGCGGGTCTTCTCGTGCTGTCAGTCACACTTTCGTCCAATCAAAACGCGTCTGTATGTTTCACCACGCCCCCTTCCACGTCGACCTGCACGTTCGCCATATTTTCAACCCTGTGCGTCCCGCAGCCCGGTGAACCCGCAAGTTGAGCGACACAAACCTCCACGCAGCGCTGCACAAAGTGTGACCCGTGTGTTTGAGACTGATTCGGGACTTCTGCGCTATCTTCCCCGCCGAGTCTGCCTCTTCGCTCTGCAGCCATGAACATCTTCAGACTGACAGGAGACCTCTCTCATCTGGCTGCTATCATCATCCTGTTGCTCAAAATATGGAAAAGCAGGTCGTGTGCAGGTGAGCTGGGGGTTTATTGCGCATGCAGCGGTGCTGTTTTTACTCATGTTAGTGAGCTAACTTTGCCTGTGGTTAATTTTATACATTTCAGCTGTGCCTGTGCCTCCACAGCAAGCTCTAAGCTAGCTAGCTACACATGCTAGCGTTTCCTACTCATTCATTTGAGCCTGTGGCTAATAGCAGCCAATGAGCTAACTGGCGACAGTCAACTCGAAACTGTTTGAATGGAATCCAGGTTGCTGTTATATTTACTGGAAATGCGTTGTGAAATATTAAAGTTAGCGGCGATAATGTCCAAATCGATCTTTAAAGGGGTTGCAAACGAGAGTTACTATGTTAGCTAGATGTAAACTGGATAGAAGGACTGAGGTCAGTTAGCTTCCTGCTGTTAGGCAGAAACAAATACTACATTTAACAGGTTGGTTTTGCATCATTTGCCGCAGTGTCTCCCGGTTTTGTAGCCTTCTCCACACATCACACATCCATTCACTCCTGCTCTGTTCATTGGGTGTTTGGGGCTCGACTTTTTTGGTCTGGCTTCTGACGTGGCGTTTTGGAAGACGCTACGGAAGTAGCTAACCTGCTGAAAGAGTTTATTTCGCGAGATTTTTGATCATGTTTGACTTTCGAAACTCTTCTGAACATGTGCTATGTATTAATAGTGAAGTGTGAACATAGAAAATGAGGATCTGTTATCTGGACTCGAGACAACAGGGCTCACGTTTGGGTCCTACCTGGGTCCTACAGTGTTGTGATTGGCCGAAAAGCTGCAGGTTGAGTGTAGGTTCAAAGTTAAATGCTTATTTGTTAGGTAACAGCTAAAAAAATATTGTTTAATTTTTGGTGAAAATGGTGAGATATTAACTCAGTGTAAATTTGTTTAGGCACAAAGTTAAAGCAGGTGAAGTAGTAGTGTTTCGTAGGATCACATTTGTGTGTCAAGTCAGTTTTATTTATACAGGCTTAAAATTACAAACCTTCAATTTGCCTTTAGGTACTTTAAAACCTGTACAACATATAACATCCTCCGGCCTCAGATCTGTGATTCAGAAAGCCCTGAATCACTTTTGAACATTTACATAAAAACAAATAAATGAAAGCGGGATTGATCCTTTTTCCAGGATGGACAGACATTGTTGTATATATACTCAGAGCAAAGGGAATAACAGTTGGAAAAATACCAATACTCAGTTCCCTAAAGCTGGATTACACTCACACTGAAGATGTCTGAGATACGCTTCACTCGTCAGCGTTAGAGGGATGACAAGTGAAGATGCAGAAAGCGTTTAATAATACCTTTATTTCTGTCGCACCTTTCAAAACCACAACACACAAAGTGCCTTACAATGAGAACAACAATTACAAGTAGACATTAAATATTAGAAGATTAAAAAAAAAAAATGAAATGGCTACAATGAATACCAACAGTTAAGAATAAGCGATATGAGAAAAGTGAACCGTGAGAAGTGATTTGGAAGAGCGTACTGAGAGCTCCAGGTAGGAAGTTCTACAGCTGAGGGGCATGGACAGCAAACGCTCGGTCACCTTTAGTGACAATTTGAGACTTTGGAACTGTTAATAAGGCCTGTCTGGAGAATCTCAGGAAAAGATAAGGCTCATAGGGAGGTAGCAGGTCACAGATATAAGCAGGCGTCAATTCAAGACTTTAAAAACAAGCAGTAAATTTCAAAATCAATTCTCAAACTCAGTAGAGGGCATCGAGGATTCTGTAGTCGTTTGTCAGGCTGTCATGGGGCTGACACATACAGTTAGGCAACCATTTATCTCTCATATAGTCACAACTATGAGCAATTTAGAGGCTCCATTTAATCTGTTCAGAATTTCAAAACCTGCAGAACGAGGCAGAAACCCATCAATGACGTGAATATAGATAAAGTGTTGAGAGAAAAATGCCACCAGGTTTAAATGTAGAGCCAAGCTGACCACAGCACCACAAAGCTTATTTACAAGGTGAAAAGCACAACGTTTGTCTGTGGTTAAGCTGTGTGGCGACGTCAGTCTCTGTCTGTGACTGTCCTTGAAACTGAAATGGTATTAGAGACTGCTCACTGGTATCGGGGCAGATATGTAATCATGGGCACACTTCTTATCATCCTGATGTTCCTCTGAGGTAATGTAAGGACACAGATCTGTGCTTTTGTTCCCTTTGCGCTCATATAGTTTTTGCGTTTTCACCAAAGTGACTGTAAAAAGTAGGACTGTGTTATATTGGACATACCGTTTCGTTATTTATGGCTGAGAAATAAGGCCAAAAGGGCTGAGATGTTTGATTGTGTTTCCAGTAGATGTCACTGTTTAATAAGGAAAATCATGGCTCAGGTTGTCTTCAGGCTGCCTGTGAAGTTGTTCTGAAGTTACTGATGGTGTTGGAGGACATCACCCTAAATGCTTGATATTTTTATTAAAGGTATCTCTGGGAAGAGCCAGATTCTGTTTGCGCTAGTGTTCACCACTCGCTACTTGGACCTGCTCACCTCCTTCATCTCCCTGTACAACACATGCATGAAGGTAAGACACGGTCACACCTCAGCCTGAGCAGCAGCCCTTCACACGGGCCACGCCTTCCTCCCTGCACCTTCAGTGACGAGCTGTTCTGTTTTTCACCAGGTGATCTACATCGGCTGCTCGTATGCCACGGTCTATCTGATCTACATGAAGTTCAGGGCCACCTACGACGGAAACCACGACAGCTTCAGAGTGGAGTTCCTGGTTGTTCCTGTCGGAGGTCTCGCTGTTCTCATCAACCACGACTTCTCTTTCCTAGAGGTGGGTTTAGGCTCCTGTGTTGTGGCCAAAGGGTGACATATTTCTTGAACTAATCTCTAAAATGATAAACGTTCGTATTCTTGAACATCTAAGTTGAACTTCTCTGCCTTCAGATCCTTTGGACGTTCTCCATCTACCTGGAGTCGGTGGCGATTCTGCCCCAGCTCTTCATGATCAGCAAGACGGGTGAGGCTGAGACGATCACCACCCACTACCTGTTCTGCCTGGGCCTGTACCGTGCCCTCTATCTCTTCAACTGGATCTGGCGTTTCTACTTTGAGGGCTTCTTTGACATGATCGCCATTGTGGCCGGCGTGGTCCAGACTGTCCTCTACTGTGACTTCTTCTACCTTTATGTCACCAAAGGTGGGTATCATCCATTGTGGTGTTTAATAGTTGTCTAATCAGCACCAAATTAGAAAGACGTTAGATCAGATGGACTCGAGGAAATAAGAGAATAACTATCAGGAAAGACACAGAAGTGTTTAAAGATGGGTTCAGAATTTCTAAATGTCTCTTTATGCAGCGCTCACATGCTTACAGATGAAGTTAAAAGCTTATTAAGTTATGGCTTGATGTAGTCGTTCCTTCTATCCACACTGGCCCTGAATTCGTCCCTTCCCAGAATAGTGTTGGTGCAGAAGCTACGTGACAAAATCCACGTTTCCCTGAAGCTCACACTGAAGTTCAACCTAAGCTAATATGAGGTTTCAGTAATCGGATTTATTCTGGGTGAAGTTACAGTCTTTTAAGGAAAAAATGCATTTCCTGATGTTATCACTGTCTCTGCACTGTAATTTAGCAGCTTCACTCTCCCAGGAAACACATAAAGGAAATGTTGTGCTGAAAAGGCCACGTTTCTAAATGCACAGTTGATCTGGTGGTTTTTACCAGCAGCTGCTTCTCTTAGTTTGCGTCATCTCTCTCAGTCACAAGAAATCTCTCGCTCACCAGCGACTGAACTCCTTAGTCACATCAGAGTGTTGCCAAAACTGCGACTAATGGGGCTCGTATAATGTTTGAAACGGCAGGATGGCAGACAAACATCACATCTGTCACATGACCTTTAGGTTTCTACACAGATGTTTGGAAGCTTTTTTAACGTCTTGCCTCAGATATGTTACAACAGGAAGTACTTCCAATATAGTTGGTGTTTTTTTCCAAAGCGCCTTTCTGGTAATCGATTGAACGCCTTGAAACTCCTCTCTGTGTACAAATGTGGCGTATTTAGAGCTTTTTTTGAAATGACAAACATCCCGTTCCTTCCTTAAAATGGCCGAGCTGTAACTACATCGTAGTTTCCTCTGGAATGTGCAGATCTATAAAGTCTCACGTTCCCATCCAAGCCTCCCATCTCGCTGCAGCCCGAGCACGTCAGCTCACCTGTGACTCCGCTTAAAAGTAGGAATTCAGCCGTTCATGTCCGGCTGAGAAACTGATTCGTGGCACGTAGACGCGATTGGTTCTTGAGGTTTGTTTTGTACAGAACCCTAGAAGTCGGTGTTTTTCAGACAGACTAGTCGGTACGCTGCAGTTTTAAGGCAGAAATGTTTCTTCATGGGGTCGATGACTTATTTGGCTCATGGTATGTCTTCCAGCATATAAAAACAAACAAAGGGAGATTTTCACTGGACGTCTTTACATTTGTCTCCTGAACGTCATTGGTGGCTTTTACTTGTAGTCTGTTCCCACGACAGCAGGTTTTCCAAGAGCATTCTGATCATTCTGATTATTATTATTATCATTAGTGTAAGAAGTAGAGAAAGCACAAGCAAGCGAGAGGAAGCAGCAGTTTAGGAGTAAACGTCACAAACATGCTTGTCTAATTCAATTTACGGCTTTAAAACTCGAGTAACAACACTTCCCTGTGTCGCTTCTACACCATGAAAATGCGTCACACAAGGAGCTTCCAGTTTCTGGTTAAGTTTATAAGGGCGCCTTAGTTTTCTGGAACTGGTTAGCTGGGAAGAGCTGGGAGCTCGTCTGTGACTTCTATGAGATGAACCACGTGTGAAGCTCCTCGGCTCTTTCTGACTCTGGTCCGGTCTCGGTGTTATTAACTGCTTCACTGCTGTCGCTCAGTTAAAACGTATCGGGACAACCGACCGGCACTTTTGTGATAAATTCACATTGTACTAAGCGTGTTCGCCAAAATCAGTAAATAAAACTAACTTTGCGTTATGATGCGTCGCTCAACAGGCGTTGTTGTTTTATTGTTAATGTTTTTGCGCCGTAACTCGTGGATCTGCCTGTTGTCATTTCAACAAACTACACATATATGAAGAAGATATATTCCGTGGAGATACGTCTTAATGTGATAAAATACGTCTGTGGAAATGGCGCCGGTCCTCCTCGTCCGTCTGCCGTTCTCCCTCGATGCATGATGCTGCGTATTGCTGGTTAGCGACGCGACCTTTCACAGTGCATTGTGGGATACTTTGAGAGTGTTGGAGGGTGTAACCGTCCTGATTGAACATTTGAGCAGCTCTCTCTACAAAATGGGGAACAAACTATAGTATGAGCAGTGATGGATTTCGACATCCCTGAATTTAGAAAAAGGAAACAAGGTTTTTTTTTGTTTTTTTTTAACCCGTTACTTTTTCTGCCCTCAGTGTTGAAAGGCAAGAAGCTGAGCCTGCCGGCGTAGAAACATCCAGCAGGCGACTCCCAGCAGACTCAGGGGGTGTGGAGATGACATCGTGGAATCTCGTTACCTATAGCAACGGATGGATGCCTGAGCCAGAGAGCCAACTATTGGGGAAAAACACTAGTCTTGATGATGGAACTGGTAAATGCCAACAAACACCAGAGCTGAACAAAGATCATCCCAGATCAACCTTTGGATTTCTGTGTTCAGCATCTTGCCTTAAGCTTTTTTTTTCATCGCCGTTCAAATAGGAGAAAAGGCCTTTTGTGTTTTGTTTTTTTTTTTTAAACGTGAGGTGCATACGCTTATATTTTTTTCATTTTTAAATTTTTTTATAATGTTACAAATAGCATCAATAATGAGAAGTACCTTGTTTGACTTGGTATCGAAATGCACAAAAATGTACAGTCTTATTAAAGAGCGCGATAAAGAGTAATGTATCCGAGTGCCTGATGAAGATTATGTCAGTTTCTCACCGTATTTGTTTTTTCATCTTTTAACTTTTGCATTGTTTTGTCTCGGTAATTGTATGCATATACTGTAACACGTGTACCCTGTCTTAAAACGTTTTAAAGAGGCCAAAAAGAGTTTCACACCGACACGCTCGTCATTTTGTGATGCTGCTTTCTAAAAAAAAAAAAAAACCGTAAAAAAAAAAGTCAACATTTTAACAAGTTAGTCGTCTAAAAGTTCAGACTCTTTTTGTAAACAGAAGAGGATTTGAAGTGTGATCTTACCATTTCACGGAAGAAATGAATGCCAGCAATCACTTTGTCACGGGTGTCTGTTTTCTCACATGGTGGCTATCTTATGATCTGATTTGGAGTTAAGTTTAAGATGCGTTTACTAACCTCCCTACCCTTCTACAGCTTTAATATAGATTTAAAATAGATCACATTTTGGATGTCGATAGAGCACAACAACTGTTTCTGCACCACAGCACCAGACTCACCTTCCGGCCGCGACTCGTCGGTTGAGGGTGAGGCGATTTAAAATGAGGATAAAGCAATAATGAATGAGTGAACAACAACGTTTGTGGGATAAGAACTGTTTCTATATTCGACCTGAGCGTCCTCCAGGACTGACTGTCTGGAGAGTTCATCACATGCTATGGGTGGTGGTGGTGTTCACTGGGTGCATTTCTATTAAAGGCCTCTTGTCAACTTCTCAACTCAAAGCAGCCATTCCTAAAGTATTATTTCAAATTTTTATGTCTTTTTTTTTTTTTTTTTGCATGATATCACCTCCATTAAAGATTTTATGAGAATCACCCTCCAGTGTTGCTGTCTGATTCCTGAAGGGACTTGCTGACTGATTGTTTTGTTGGATGGAAACGGTGAAATGTTCTAAAACATAGCACGGATCATTTTAGGAACGCAGCGTTTACATGTAACCGCTGATGTTGCTCTTCAGCGTCTACAGCAGACACCAGACGTTTACGCATAAAGACAAAAAACCTTCTTTTCTTTCTCACTGCCCGACATTAAGTCAGACT
>NW_007578190.1:365881-371467 GCF_000690725.1 Stegastes partitus
GTGGATGTAAACTTCTGGTTTCAACGATACATTTCACATCCAACATTGATTCTAAAATCAGGTTCAGAAACACAGAAAGATGAATTCTGGCTACTTGCAACGAAAACAAAGACTCAATTCAACCTTTATTTCCCAAAGTCACGTGTAGATTCTCAACATGTGGAGCATTTCTCATGTGGAGACAGTCGTAGTCATTAAAGCATGCGAGCAAACATCATTAAATATTGTGTGCCGTACAACCTGCTGCATTAAGGGACTGTTGATAATGTATAACTCCCAGGAGACGACCCGTCTCTGTTAAAGCAGAGGACCAGACACTACATGTTGCTTCTGATGAGCGTTTATTCAAAGCTGCAGGTTTTACATACGTACAACGCTCTGCTCTTTTCATGTAACAGCAAACACAAACACATAACAGTCACTCCAGTGTGTTTTCATGAGCATCCAATAGCTGCAAACACATGAGAGGCTCTTTTCACAGCCCGCTCTGGAGCAGCGCCTAACGTCCACAGCGTCTCCGTCGCCTTGTTGGTGAAATGAGGCACCGTTTAGAAGTCTTCTGCATTTGGTGAAAGATTAGTTGTTCCACGCTTTGGAGATGTTTACTTCTTGTGCTACAGATACGTAGATAATGATAAGATCACGACACTTCAGTCAAACAGTAGCCGTGAGGGAGTTTTTTGTGCTTATAAAATCTGTTACAGCAGCAGAGTTTAGGAACATCCGGGACGTTCAGCATCCTCCGACCCAACCAGCCCAGCTTCAGGTGTCCTCAGGCTACTGCTCCTCCTTCTCTGCTGAAGTCTGGCCCTCCTTCCCCTGAAATCTCCGCTGGGAAGAAAACGAATGTAAAAACATGTTCATTTCGACTCTCGACACTTTTACTGATATTGACGAACGCAGGCGTCGGATGCAGCTTTAAATATGTGAAGATGTAACGCTGCCTGATGAGCTGCTCGAGGCCTTCATCAGTCACACAAATGAAATCTTTACAGGTGACAGAACGGAAAATGCACTAAAACAGTCTAGTTATCAATGAAGGACTCTTAACACAGGGACTGAAGAAGTGAGGAAACAGCATCCAGTAGAAGACATGCAGGTGAAACAAAACAAAACATCTATTATTACATCATAACATTCAACCACTAAAACAGATTTTTCTGTTCAGGAATGCAAGTAAAGAACTATAATCTGACGTCTTAATCAAGAAATAATAATCATTACTTTTTCTTTTCTTCACTCATAGATAACAATAATTACATTTTACTGTTAAAAATATCATTTAGGTGAAAGAGCTTCTGGTGTATTATCTATTACAGAAACATAAAAATGATTTTGGTAAATACTAGTTCTGTTAATTTAGGGCAGCTGAGCCTGACACTGGGTGGAGGTCCAGTAAACCTGTTAAACACTGTCCATAAGCAGAATGATTCAAATGAGCTCATAAAGTGCAAATTAAACAGACTAAAATGTGCAAACGGGTGAATCAATAGAGAGGCCAATAAATAAAATAAACCACAAGAAGAGTAATAAATAAATAAAATCTAGCGAAGCCACAGATCTTTGCAGCTCATTCTGGTCCGTCGGCACGGTACCTGAGTCAGACTGGGGTCATAAAGGTTCAGGAGGCCGGAGACGGTGACGAGCAGAGTGTTGGTGATGACGGACACCAGGACGGAGAAGAAGGCGACGCCGGACAGGACGCACAGCAGAGTGACCGCCGCCACGAACAGCAGGAACCCTGGCGGAGAGACAACACGTCTGTCGCAGCAGAAAAAAAGACGATGCAGAGGTCGGCGCTGACTTCAGCTCGCCTACCTTCCAAGAAAACAAAGCCCACGACCGACATGGTGAGGGTCACCACGGCGAAGGTCAGGAAGAGCCCGACAGGAACTGCTGCCATGGCGACGAACAGCACCAGTGTGACCGCTAAGAAAGGGTGTTTGCTGAGGTACTGACCCAACCTGCTGTCCAGCACCAGAGCCACCTGTGGAAGAGACAGAAGCAGAGCTGACGACAGAGTAAAAGAGACGGATGGTTTGTGACGGAGGCGCCGGCCCACCTTGGGATCGTCCTGGAGGCGGCTCAGCAGGCTCATCCATCGGCCCCACAGCTGCCGGAGCTGAGTTTCTGTGCTGCTGGGCTGCATCTCCACACTCTGACCTGCCTGAGCACCAGAACACCAGCAGAACCAGAGTCAAACAAACCAGTAGAATCCCACCACAGAGTTACTGCAACAGCTTCCTGGTGTACATCTTCATTTCAATCCTACTGTAACAAAAAAAACAAAAAGGCAGAACACAGATCCACTCAGTGACTCTAATAAAGACAGACTGCCTCCCGGCTCCCACCTCAGCTACACACCTGGCCAAGTTCTGCAGACAAATACAGACCTGAAAGAGCAGCGAGTCTCATTTGACTGTCAGGAAAGTCAGCTCTCAACATATGAAGCTGTGTCCTGAAGTTGCCTCAGCTGCAGGAACACACCCTTTTTTGTAAAACACACCTCCTGCTTCTTCCTCTGTGGATGCCGGACTCTGCTGGAGGCCCGTGAACGTCGCTGCTGCCATCTGCTGTTGGACATGTGTGTGTGAGAGGAGGTTGTTCAGTGTTTTTTGTTTTTTTCTTTTTTGAAGAATATCATATTTATGGCAGTTTGTTGGGAAACTGCATCTACACATAATGTACGTCTAAAAATGAAGATGCTCTCAGCAATAATGCCACGTCGTGTAATTAATGTGCAAGAAGCAGAAAAAAAACCAACATGATGAACCAAAATGTAAAAAATAAACACTAAGAAAATATAAAATAAGTGTAATTTACACTCTAAGTAAAAATGTCTTCTGTGATTAACTCTAAAATAAGATTGATAAATAAACTAAGATATATATTTGTGTGCTTGTGAATTTCTTATTTATTTTTGAGAAATATTCAAATAATATTGAATTTTCCAAACATACAAGTAGCATCATCAATAAGAACTAAATGAATCATGTCAAATATACAATTGTGGTATTGATGGATTTTTGTTGTGTTGGTGTTACAACAGCACCGTGTGATAATTGGTTTTAACTCTGTGTTCGTGTGATTATAAATATTATGACAGCGGTTACATCTGTGTTGCTAATTAGTGCATTAATTAAGATGTGATCAGTGTTCCTGCGACGGCATTTTTGATTTTAATCAGCACTTACTTAAAGGCTAAGAACAACAAAACATTTTAGTGTATTTTCACAGTTTTTCACCGAGCTGCTGTTGTTGTTGTTGTTTTTTTTTAAATATTTCATTTCTGCTCCGACATGCTGCCTGTCCTCATTAAAGGGCCACTCTCACTAATCCTGATGGATGGAGCGACCGGCCGTCTCTGCTGTGGCCATCAGTGAAAAGAATCCGTGACTTACCAAATGATTAGTTTGTGCGGTTCAGGAAGCTGTTTTGATTTTATCTCAGGTGACTAAAAGGATCAATTTAGAACAAATGTGCATCTCTGGGTGTTTGCTGTAAATAAGCAACACGAACACAAGCCTCCGCACAGAGTTTAGTAAATGATGCCCGTGGTAGCCTTTTGAGCGTGCACGCTGGGATATTGATCGCCGAACTGTTGCTGTGGCTGGTTTATTATGGGGGGAAGCACAACAGTTCTTCACAGATCCAGTAGGGGGTTCCTATTTTACCTCGCAGCCGTCAGGCTCCCTAAAAGTAATGAGCACACTTTGCTGCTCTCCGCTCGGTGCTGCTATTAGATGATGGCAACGGGGAGATCTCTCTGTGAAGACTGAGGCTGATCAGAATATTAAAGGACTGAGCTGCAGCAACACCACTGATTGCTTCTTCAATCACAGACAGAATTGCTGGTGTTGCCACCGCCACCCACAAATTAAGTTTGGCCCCTTGAGTTCTGGATGGCAATAAATATATGTGGGCACATAACTGCAGGTCTGAGCGAGCGAAATGGCACCGTGATCTGTTTCGAATTACACCAAAGAGAGACACCCTCGGGACCGGCGATGACAACTTATTTGGACCCTTTATAGCTGCCGGCCGCACTAATTAATCACACTCTTTTGTATTGAGTAGGATTTGGTGAGAGAGACTGAATCCGCTGCTCCAGACTGCTAAACACAATGAACTCAGTGAACCGAGGCGTCAGGACTTGCAGCAGAGCCGGCGCTGCACGTGTGACTGCAGCTTGTGCACCAGCAACAACAAATTCCCAGAAATCAAACTCCACATCGCTGCTGCTACTCTTCTGTACTCATCACGCTCCTCCTCTTCCGCCCGTCTTGCGGCGGTTAACCACATCTTATCCGACTGCTGACCCACAGATCAGCTGCTCCGGCTCATGTGACGGCAGTAAAGGGCAGCCGGCTGGATGCTCATCAGTAGGCCATAAAAAGCTTCAACATGTTTAACACACGAGAAGCAAACATTAGAGTGAACCTGCACCTCGTGGGACATCAAAACAGACACTTCACTGCACATCATGGCTTTTATCCCAACCACAATCCACACCAGTGCTTTAAAGCTCATTTACCATCTTTGATTACCATTTTGTTTTTACTTCAAACGTTCACCAGTCATCTTGATCTTCTTGCCACTGTTGCTTTACAAAACACAACCCGCTACCTGTACGTTCATCACACAGCCAGTTTGCGTAACCCTCCTTCTCACCACCTCCCTCCGCAGCCTCACAAACGCTTACATTTGTGCCGTTTCCACGCAAACGCCATGTCCTGATCATGCTGCGACTGCATGTCAGTTATAGGCAGGAGTTTTTATTCACTGAACTCAACAAACAGTCGCACCTATTGAAACTACAAAGGCACCGTTGGTTCTGCCGGGGCTCCCTCTGAACTCAGAAAGCAATGATGTTGAGTCAAAATGGGGGAAAAGATGATGGACAAAGTCGTGGATGATAGAGAATAAAACAGCGGTGAGGGTGAGGGTTAATCTTCCGGCAAAGCTGTGAAACATCTTGGAGAGCAAACAGCCGGTTAGACAGTCAATAATTAACCACTAAATAATAAACAGACGGATTGTGGTGCCGTTTGTGTGACTCCTGCTGAGCACAACGCTGCCTCACTGCTTCCACAAACAGTTTAACAACAAAAAGACTGAGAAAGTTAGAAGAAAAGACGCAGAATTCATCTAAAATAAATACATAAATATGCACTTTTTTCAAGGTTCCCTCATCAGTTAATAATGCAGATTTATTTTGTGACCCTTTATGGAGGTCATGGGCCCCAAATTCACTGTTACACAATGAAAACAGCTGCTGTGCTCCTCTGCATGGTGCGTAGCGCTCGTTTTTCACCCTTAAAAGGGTGAAAGTTGGAAAAATTGTGTGTTTTTACCGTGACCTGATGCATATTTTCCCGTCCTGTAATGAAGCTTTACTCAATCTTCCGTTCCTAAACGTTCCAGAGTTAGTTTGACTCAGTATCATCCATCACCTGCTTCATTTATCAACGCCGCGCACAACAAACAGGGTTTTCCTCAACTGCAACCAAACTGCATTGACCTGCGTTACATTTTTCAGCCGTTTTATTTAAACGAGCGCTTTGACACACTTGATTGGGGTTTTTT
>NW_007578190.1:371852-376836 GCF_000690725.1 Stegastes partitus
GATTTCTGTTGAACCACAATTCAAAGCAACGTCATGATGTTCATTACATTTTTATTTATTGCTATTTCTGTAATTTCTACTTATTTCAGTGACACCTGTTGGTTTCTTTCTTTAATGGGAGCCTATGAACACGTTTGAGGACGACTGTACGTCAAAAATCTCATATTGATGCCAGAAAGGTCAAGGAGTGTCTGTTCCATGAACTGAGGCGTAAACCTGATGAATCCAGTGAAAGCTCCTCATCCGTCGTTCACTAAATCGGATTCAAACAGCAGGAGGCTGCTGCTGCTGTATAAATAAGAAAGCTGGAAGTACCAGAGCTGTTTGTGGCCGCTGAGACCAATGACAAGCAGCTCGTTCTCCAACTTGAGCGTGGATGAAAATTAAATGTTGGGATACATTTGACCGTCTGGGAGCGGATTGACTGTACGATATGTCTCCTGGCATGTGTCGGCCTGCTCGACAGATTGCAGCCAAAATGTGATTGATGGGCTGTCGGCGAATTCCAATTTGCATCCGCCGACTGTAAAAACTAATCACTGCGAGAGGAGGAGCAATGAAGAGCACAAAGCAGTCGGAAATCTCTTGTGGCTCCTGCTAACTGGTGCGTGTCCACCTCTTGTGTGGCTCCCGGAGATATATCATGTGTCACTGACGTGCATCCCTCAGCGACACTCTGCAGTCGGGCCTTTATGGGGAAAATGAGACGGACCCGGTGCTTTTCTGCCACCCTTGCTAGCCACACCTCTGCATCGCACCGTCTGTCTAGAAGTGCCGTCCTCCCTGTCAGCCCTCACTTTGTTCGCCTCTCTTTGAAGTTGCACAGGAGTGTTCGGCCAACAGCTGGCCGCGGGAGGACAAAATGTCTTTGGAGTCTGCCCTGTGTCAAATAGGACAGTCCTCATTGTCAGCGGTTGTCATTTTGCCAGATGAAGGGGGCTGTTTGCGGTTCCTGTCCTCTGACTGGGGGGAGCGAGGGGCTCAAAGGGAGCTCCCTGGAGGGAGGTAAAGGGCGGCGTGGACGCCTGAGTCAGAGCCCTCATCAGCCTCTCCACATCAGCGAGTGCATCATGGAAAACACCTCCAGAGCGCACACAGGAGCTCGTGATGTGCTGTATTCATTCATGTCCACAGCTCAACCTAGTGTGTTAGTTTTCCATGCGACAAGCTTCATCCTCCTAAATATGCTGCATATGACACGATCTGCTCTGTAGCTGGTCAGACTTCTGCTGCGTCTCCACCATCACCGCTGTATCCTTTTATTCAAGCCTATTTTTGGAGGAGTATTAATTTCACCCAGATAGACTTGCTCATGTTTAGCCCTGAGTTGCATCTGCAGTTAATCCTTTCTGTGAGGAAATCAACCTGGAACAATAACAGCGAGACTGTCAGAGATAGGATTTCATTCCCAGTGGAAATTATACCCTGACGTGCGGGTGGTATCAATCTTTTCATGTACCTCCTGCCAATTAAACGCACACCGATACTTGAAGTTGTGTTTCAGGAGTCATGCGTTTGCTCCAACCAGCGCGTCTCTTTTGGCTGTTGTTTCATTGTGGACAGGAGTTAATTTACTTAATCGGTATGTTTCCCACATTCTGTCTATCTATCATCTCACAAAACAAACTTTTCCATCAATTGCATGCGAAATCTATGAGGTGTCACTGAATAACAAAGCAGTGTGGAAATGTTCTCAGCCTGGGTCAGTGGGTTTACACTGTGAGAAAAAAAAAAAAAGCAAGAAAAATGAATCTGATCAGCAAAATGTTGTTGCTCTGTGTTGTTTCTGCTCCTCATCACATATGCAATTTCTTGCCCAGCTCCTGTATTTTGATGGATTGCCGTTGCTGCCATTTGTTCTTGCATTTTGATACACTGCTTGAATTATGATTAAAGAGGGAGCCGGCCAAATCCTGCTGCGGGATTAGTGGCAGCTCCTGAGAGAGGAGGGAATAAAAAAAGGAGGAGGAGGTTTTTTAGAGGTCATCATAAAAGAACGGTGGAGCTATACACCCTCATCCATTATTTGCTGCACCTTTGTGCCAGCCTGACCCCAACCTTTGGACTAGAAAAAGAGGAAGACAGTAAAAAGAGCGGATGAATGGAGGTGGCAGCGTGGGTCCGCACAAGAGTTCCTCGCTCTCATTAAACCTGTGGCCGTCCTTTTGTATTTCCCATCATTTCATTCAATGTGTCCCTCAGGAGGGCAGGGAGACTCTGCTGCTCATGCATCACGGCCTTAATGTCAGCGGCTCGGCTCGCTCATTAAACCTCGCTTGATTGTTTTGAACCGAGGGGAGGGACCCGGTGTAGGTTTTGTGCAGGAAAAAGAGATTATTTGGTCACATTTCATGCGGCTTCGGGGGGTCGTTGCAGCGCACCACGCCACGGAACATCCTCTGATCAAACTGCAGAGCTGTGCGGGCTTTCGGTGTTGAAACAGAGCTTTTATGATGCAAACAAACTTGTCAGGTGCATATGCATAATGTTTCACCCACGCAGCCCGCCGTCAGTGTCAACTTCACAGGTGACCTTTTGTTTCCGTGGCTGTTTGGACGTGTTTGATGCTCTGACCACCCTGAATTAAGCACCACTCCGACATCAAGGTGCTGTGATTATCCAGATGAAAGCGCAGGGGGCTGTACGGCGGGGAATACATTAACCAGGCAGGTATTCACAGCCAGAAGCGAGGCAGCTGGGGAGAAGGGCGAGGTGCGATGAAAGGGGGATTAGCACGGACTCATCATTTTCTATCACAGGAAAAGGCACGAGTGCTACATGGAGCTGTGACTTCTGGGCGAGAAGCTCAGCGGGTTTGTTGGTTGGTTTGAAACACAAGTAGCAGAAAACTGGCTTTTGGACGTGTCAGACAGTGTTTTTAAACCTCTCAAGCAACCATTTGAAACAGTTTACTGGTGCCTACGTGAGGACCTGAGTTGTTGAAGATCAAACACATTAACTGTCAGCTGATTTTAAAACATTTTAAATCAGATGCAGATCGGTGAGAACACAGATTCAAACAGCTCTCATGTCCCTGACTGTATCATAGGCAGCTGACTGGATGGATGTTTTGGACCAACGTCCTCCTTTAAGTAAAGCTTAATGGGGCTTCAGGGCACATTTCACTATAACATTAAATATTCATGACTAAATTAAAAACCGTGAAAGTTAACTTTAGGAGAATAAAACTTTGCTAAAGGCTCCCGGGGGACTTCACGAATACTAGCAGCTCTAATGAGAGTGAATTCCTGCTTTGTTTGTATCATGACGACACGTTCCTGCTCCCGGTTTCTGCTAATCAACACTCGGTGACGTTCACTTGCAAGGAAACACAGCAGCGACGAACACAAGCAGGACGACGACGAGCTCGATGGATCTGCACATATCGTATGAGAAAGGAGCCTCACGGTGTGTTAAAGAAACAGGACCTGGTTTGTTTACAGGAAAACAACATGTTTACGTGTCCGTGCAGTGCAGGGATCTCCAGCTCCGGTCCTCGTGAGTCCTGCAGGTTTTAGACGTTTCTGTTCTGCAGCACACCTGACTCACATGAATGGATCTGCAGCAGCTTGTTGTCAAGTTCTGCTCGAGTCTGTTAGTGATCCATTCATGTGAGTCGGGTGTGCTGCAGCAACGTCTAAAACCTGCAGGACAGGAGCTCACGAGGAGACACCTGATGTAGTGTTTTTCCAAATGAAAATACGAATGAAAACTGCAGAAAAACTAAAAGTATTCCACATTCACAAGTGGAGTTTTGAATCTGTTTCCAGTCTGAGCGTGTGCGGCTGAGTTGTAGAGTTATGCATCCTGGAGGACGACAGCTTAAAGGCAGAAAGGGATTCATATGCAGCTTGTTGCACAGACACGACTTTTTTTGAGGCTTCCTCAATGGCCAGAGGAGAGCTTGAACACAAAACGCCTCTAATCTGCTTTATTGTTGCTGTGCAGGTGTGCTTTGATCAGATACGTCTGACCTGTCGACACATTCACACAGACAAACGTCCACCGATAACTTTCATTGCTCATAGTACCAATCTTTAGGTTTGGGAAGCTCACTCGCCTTAATACCTGCTGAAATATTCTTTGTCAGCTTGTTAATTACACTTCCTGGAACAATAGAGCGCGTCTAGCCGTCGCTCGTCACTTTGCTCCCGAATACAAACCTCCAGTTAAAGAGCCACTTTAAAGCTTCGTCACCCTCGAGTGTCATTTCACCTCCATAAAAGCGTCGTTTTCCTGCAGCTGCAGTCAGAAAGAGGCTCAGGTGTGACACTGTGTGCCGTCGCTGATGTCACTCGCTGTTGGAGAATCAGCGGCTTCGTAGTGTTTCTGCACTTGTGTCACCGGCTGAGTCACCAGACAGAGAGCTGCCTCTGACTTTAGCATCTCAAACACAAGGCCTGACTTCACCAGCAGTAAAACTTTGGAAGAGGAGTCGAGTATTTTGCAGGGAGCCTGGAGCAGTAACAGACATCACAGACACGATGCAGGAAAACATTCCTGAAATGAATACGACTCCGTGTGTGCTGGAGGTGGGAGGAAACCCAGTACGGTCCGGTACAACAGCACCGGCAGCTTTGGGTTTGCACTGTAGCCGCTGTATTAGATGTTTTACTGCTATTGGGTCCACCCTTCTGTATATTCACTTCATAATATTGCATTAGCAGCTAGTGATTTAAACCACTGGAAAGCTTCCTGTGAGGCTGCCGAGGTTAAGTGGACGCACAATTAGCAGAAACCGCCGAGCTCATCTGAAAAAGCACAGAAAGTCGTCGGCGATCGAAGGATCTCGTGATTTGCGGGAGCAAAATATTTCTGCTCGGCACGTAAATGGCAATCATCATGATCCGAGCACTTTATTTGAATCCATAAATTACGTTAGAAATCTCCACCATGAGAGCTCGCCTTCTGCTCAGTTCATCGTAAAAGCTCCATCAAGCAGATTTCTCACTGGAGCTCCTCTCATCGTGTGAGAATCAAGACC
>NW_007578190.1:379586-401569 GCF_000690725.1 Stegastes partitus
GTGAGGATTAAGGTGTAGAGATGATGGATGGATTCTGTCCAGGGTGACGAAATCTAGAACAACTCTTTGTTTTTGTTTCCCGTGAAGTTTTTCTGTAATTTGGCTCATTAATATGAAAACAAAGTACATTTTGATGGTTTGATGGATGTTGATTTAGCGTTTGAAATCACAACGAAGGACTGGGAAATGTTCAACAATGACGTTTTCCTTGAATCCAAGCATTAACAAACGGGGACACACTGGCTTAACATCCTTGCAGAACACGTATCGATGGAAAAAACCTCTCCAAGACCAGACTCGTTATTTGGAAGCCACTTGGACCCTCTTCCTCTCAGAGCCCTAGACCTGATGCCCATGAGCCCCCAAGCTGACAAATAATGTCTACCATGATTATTCTTTTTTTTCTTCTTGTTTTCTTTTTCTTCAATTGCTTATTAGTTTTTCTTTATTTGATATTTATTTTACATACGATTTTTCCCTTAAACTTCATACATTTCACTCATCCATACAATCAAGCAACAGATTTCTCCGTCGTACATTCAGCCAACCAGCTGTGACCGATTCTCTTGTTGTTGTTGTTGTTTTTATTTAGTCCTCTTGTGGCCAGCCCTATTATCTTCCATTGTTTTACAAAAATAACAATTTGGTATTTCTTATTTTGATCGTTCATTTTTTCACTTCACTCTGTTGTATGTTTTGTTAAATGTTTGCAAATAAAACAAACAAACAAACAAACAAACAAACAAACAAACAAACAAACAAACAAACAAACGGGGATACCTGACATTACATTGCTGCACATACAATAAAGGTTCAGTCTCTGTCGTATTATCTGTTGTGTGAACTTACCTAAACAGTTCAGATATCATAGTTAAAAACCTAATATATGATTTTAAATTCTACTCTAACAAATTAATGGACTAGTTTAAATATTAAAGGTACGATTGAAGCCGAAAACCCAACAAAGCCAAAGATTCCTGTGAGCAAGCGCACCGGCAACGGCGGAGATCTGAAGAATATTTATTTAAAGTAAACTGTTTTCAGAGAGCAAAGCTGGTTCACATTTATCAGCAAAACAGTCTTTAGTCGAATTCAATATTGCGATTTTCTGTGAGACAAAAAAAAAAAAGAGGCAAAACTATAAAAGATCATAATTTTAGATTAATACGACTTTAAACATGAATTTAGTTGCACACGTCTTCCTATATTGTTTCAAGATTCGAGATAAGCTTTATTTGTCACACACACAGTGAAAATAAAAAAATAAAATAGAAAATTAAAATAAAAATAATATGTCCCATTAAAATAAAAGACACAGTATTCTACTTGTACCGCCGTAGGTAAGAGTTCTCAGCGTGAACAAAACACGCAGTTCACCAGCAGCTCTTTATCTCAACCCGTCTTTATTTAGTTCATCAAAAATATTAGCCAACACTTTTCTGCATACGTTCTCACAGCACAGTAGTACGTACTCTTTACACAGCCGATACATTCATTAGGAGGGAGGAGAAAACAAAAAACAAAACCTGAATTATGCAAGCCTACAATCACTCCGGTACGATCAAAAAAACACAGCTTTGAAACACTGCCATGAAGAGGTAAAAGACTGCTCCAAAAAGTTATCGTGTAGAAAATCACAATCAGAAAAATACCAACAGAAATGCTAGAAGCATCAGTTGTACATTCAAGGATATATGTTGATAACACTGTGCTGTATGTGATCATATTCATCATGACTGGGTATAAATACATATCTGGTTTTTATACATTACAGGTCCTATGGCACAAACACTTTGTAAAGCCTTTTTTTTCTGTCTAATATGAACTTTATTTACACACACACACACACACACACACACACACACACACACACACACACACACACACTGAGCAGGTGGAGGAGAGAGACAGAGAGGAGTCTGAGCACGGAGCCAAAATACAATTTTCCCCTCTGATTGATTTGTGTTTGGTTATCTTTTTAATATCTGGCTGCAGAAAATATAGATTTATTTTTTTTTGTCCTCACAACGGGGGGAATATTTTTCGGCCCCCTCACAAACACAAACAGCCTCACGTGGAGGGAAGCCACACCTGCATGTGACACTCCGTCCACCCGCGGCTCATCCCTCCGCTTTGGTTTCCCGGCATGCCCGCCTCCGTCCCCGGAGGCCGGGAGGCAGCGAGCCGCCGCCTCTCGCACAAATGTCACATTACCATGAAGGAAACACTGGACCGGGTTAACACGTGAAACGAATGTCATGGCAACATTGATCTGGCAGCGGCTCCGCGGGCTGCAGCAGAAACTAGCACTTCGTTAATGATCACAGCGCGCTCATTAGGCCACATTGATTCGTATTAAAGCATATATTTGTAAATGTAAATGCGACGTCCCGCCGAGCGCGACTGTGACGGAGCGCGGGTCAAGGAGCTCGCCGACTGCTTTCTGATCATCGACCTTCTGGCCGTTCGTCTCCATCAAACAATGCTCGACGTCCACCAGCTACACGTCAAGGTCCCCAACTGCTCGGATCAATGTTCTGATGACAAAAGACGAAGCGATACGCTCAGTATGCACACGCAGCAGAAACGACTCGGCGGTATTCAGCTAACGAGCAAAGAGGACACTTGAGGAATTAACTTTGAGCGCTTTTGACTCAAAGTGGGAGCGAAGAGGGACGAGTGGGAGGAGGTGAGGAGCAGGTGGCAGCGATTCCCTCCTTCAACTGGAAACTCTGAAGAAAATCATTTTGGGAGAGCAAAAAAAAAAAGAAAAAAGAAATTGAGCGCACAATTGAAATGAAACAGCGGGAGGTTGGAAGTTAAAGAAGGAGGTTATTTCTGGTTCAAGTGATCTTTGAGGGCAAAAGACTGGAATCAGAAAAACAAACAGCTGCAATCTGCGCTTGGAAATCGAAGGAAATGTTGTTTTTTACAATAACAGCTTAAATTCTCACACTGTTGGCGATAGCTCCCATCTGAACCGAGTCACTCAGGAGTCAGTCTGCTGTTTGTACTTGTTGTTTTTATGAACCGTTACAGGTTTGACTGAAGCTTTGCCGTCCTGCGAGACGACTGGAGAAAGTTTATGTTCTAAGCTTTTTAATTTCATTCAGGCGTTTCCATGAGGTTATTTTTTCAAAGCATTTTCAGTGTTTATCCTACTTACGTCTCCTGCTATGAAAAAATAAATAATCGTACCAGCTACGTCCATCTGGACCTGAACACAGCTCAGAAATGTGACTATAAAGTCTGTTATTACCAGTTTCAAATCGTACGGGATGGAAAGTAGCAATGCGAAGCACTTTGGTGCTTTGGGCGGTCACATTTCTATCCAGTTAACTGCAGCGTAGGTAGATGTGTTTAAATGATGCCGTTTTATTTTCCTAAGTTTGGGTTTAACGTTCAGAGCGACATCATCTCAGCGCCTGTTGTTCGCCTGATAACTCGCGGCGTTGTGGTTTTCCACTGACGCCTGCATGTCCTCGGTTGGTGTCGTGTGCAACCTGGAAGCTTATAAACTGTAAACGTAATAAACTCGTATTTACTATAAATCACGTCCTTGCTCACGGTTGAACAGCTGAATTCTGATCATGTGACACGAACACATTGTTTTTTGTTTTAACTCCCGGCACATTTCGTTCTGAATGAGTTTATCATTTATAAATGTCATGTCTAGTTTATAAGTGTGCATGTTCTCAGTACACCTGCTGGGTTTCCTCTGGGTGTCCCTCCATCCAAAGTCATGCAGAATGGGTTTAAATATTATAAACCGGTTGTCAGCGTGAGTGTGCACGAGGAGCGTGAGCGTGCACGGGCAGCGTGAGCGTGCACGGGCAGCATGAGCGTGCACGGGCAGCGTGAGCGTGCAGGCTGCAGCTCGCGACCTTCTGCAGGACAACGCGGGTATAGCTGATGGATGGATTATAAAACTAAATGTATGAATTTAGATGAACCTTAAAGTGTTTAACCTCCTGAACTCTGAGCAGTTTCTGGTGTTTCTTTGCTCCTGTCACATTTTTATTCACATGTTAGTAGCACGAACCTCCATGGAAACAGCACACAGACACAACTCAGACATTTTTTTTTGGTTTTGTGCAGTACATGGGGAAAAAAAAGAAAAGTGGAATTTCTTTGACTGTTTGTTGTAGAAAAACGGACAAAACCTGGAAACAACAGCCAACACTGGAAGTAAAATCGTGGCTTTACACACCAGAAACGTTTTGAATTGGTTTCTATTTTTTGTCTCGTGACTCTTGGAGGTCACTGACGGCTTCACGGTTACGTAGAGAAGCACAGATCTTTCTGTTTTTCCTACAGAACGTGTTTTCATTCGGCTTAGTTTTTTTGCAAATTCTTGAAGAGAATAGATAGAGTCACATGTGAGCAGCTCGAGGATTCCTTCTAAACAGGACATTGTTATAATCCTGCAGGCGGTCTCGGCGTTCAGAGGGTTAAACTCATTTCTAGTTGACCTCCGTTATCGAAACATTTGTTAAATTTGGAAATTCAAACACAAATATCTTGTGAAAGTCTTTCAAATTTGGCTGTTAAGCTAGCCGGCCTACAGATGCTGCTGCTGCTGCTGCTTCTCGCTCTGTATCTTTAAAGTTGATCCAGTTTTGCTTCAGCAGTCGGTTCAGGAGAAAGAAACCACACAGAGGCAGTCGCCCCCCACGAGCGTCTCAAACATGTGAGTGTTGAACAGGAGTTTGGAGGGCACGACTTTATCGGCTACGACAGACACGCCGAGCATTCATCAGATTTAAAGCCTTAGAAAAAAAAAAAAAAAGCTCTGATGCGCCTGATCCCTCCAGGCAGGTATTAGCAGAAATCTGCCCTTTGGCTCAGCTCCATTCTCACCAGATAGATGAACCCCGTTAATGCCCCAAGGTGTCTGCAGAATGGATGTGCATTGATCTCAGTGTGCTCTGTCTGTGGGCAATACAGTGCAAGGTGTATATGTGTGTGTGTGTGTGTGTGTGTGTGTGTGTGCTCTGATTCCTGGTTTGTTACCAGGCAGCGCTGACACAGATTTGATGTACGTGACTGTGTTTGGGTATAAAGTGTTACTGAAGTGCCATCAGCCAGCAGCAGAACGAGCAGAGATGAAATGTGTCACCGCGGCCCTGAGACCAGATTCACTGCTGCAGAAAACAAGCCGGAGGGAGGGAGAGCTGACTGCTCCGTCCTCTCTATTTCTCTCTGTCTCTCTCTTGTCTCAGTTTCTTAGAAATCTAAAGGGTTAAAGAGTTACATTCGTTATATTCACCCAGGTAACAGTGAGGACCATTAATAGTTAACAGAGGACTATCTACCAACTGCAGAAATTTCCTCGTCCTAGTTCTGGAAATGTCATGACTAGATTAACAACACCGTGGATCCACACCGACTCCAAGTCATATTTTTTGTCTTGTGTTTTTGCAAAGCTACGTTAACAGTCGAGTCTACCGTTAATAGATATTGAACCAACAATAAGCAGAGGGCCTACTTGTCCTACGATGACTTCTGCAGCGAGCGCCGACTTGTAGCTGACCTGCGCTGCTGCGATGAACTCACACATGTGGAACGTCGGAGAAAGGACTCTTTAGCGTGCCTTCGAGACTCCTCTGCATGTCAACGTGGAGGTGACGGAGCTGCTTTACATTGCTGGAGGGACGGTGGACGTGCTGCCTGAGCGAATCAGCGCTGGGGGGGAGATGATGTTTAGTGGCCAGACTCTGACTGGCTCCTTGCTTTCTGGAAATGACTCCCAGCAGACAAAGACACAGCTGTTCAAAGCTCTTCGTCGTTGGCAGCAGCATCCAGAACAGAACCGTCGTAAATCTGATGCTTCACCAGGGGTTGATGTGGTTGTTCTGTATGTAGCGAATGGTGGCTCATAATCAGTGGTGGATGGTGGTGATTTCCCTTCATCAGTGTGTGAGCAGCATCAGTCACTCACTCGGGTTTTTTGTTTTTTTTTTGCACGGTGGAAACAGTCAACATCTATTTGACGCCGGTCGCTGCTTTGTGAATACTTTATTGAGCACGAGAGGCTTCACCAAACTCGCATCTGCTGTTTGCTTTTCCAGCTCGGTAGCCGACCGCTTTGTTATCGCTCAGAGCTCGCTAACCTGCCACCGCTGCGCTCCCTCTCTGGACCCGTTGACATTTTCAAGCCTCTAAAGAGTCCCACGTGGGCAAAGCTGGTCGTCACGGAGACAAAGCCCAAATATGTTCCCCGGTGACTGACGGCGGCTCAGGAGGAAATGCAGATGGGCTTCCCGTTTTTGTCGTACTGGTACACCAACATCTTGATGCAGTGGGAGTTGGCTGGCGAGATCCAGGGACTGCT
The DNA here is from genome assembly GCF_000690725.1 of Stegastes partitus. NCBI lineage: Eukaryota > Metazoa > Chordata > Actinopteri > Pomacentridae > Stegastes > Stegastes partitus. The sequence goes on from NW_007578190.1 coordinate 385,921, forward strand.
CGTGATGGAGAAGTTGTGGCTGGCGTAGAACGGCGGCGGCTGCTTCCGGCAGTGGATCAGCGCCCGCAGCACGTTGGCCGCCATGCCCCGGAAACGCTTGCTGATGAAGCAGTAGAGGAAGAAGTTGACGCCGGTGTTGAGCAGCGCGAGCATGTTGGCCAGATCGGTGAGCATGTGGAGCAGGCGGCCGGCGGTTTGCGAGGCCGGAGGAGGCGAGTAGAAGTGGTAGAGGATCATGAGGGTGCGCGGCGCCCACAGAACTGCAAAGATGGAGGTGATGGCGAGGAGGATGGCGGTGGTCTTGCCGGTGGAGTAGCCGCGCAGACGGAAACAGCTGCGGCGCCTGCGCAGCTTTCGCACGATGACGGCGTTGAGGGAGAAGAAGACGGTGCAGGGCAGGAGGTAGACGGTGGTGCAGTGGGCCCACACCAGGACATGCTGGGCCACCGTTCTTCTGCTGCTTTCCCCTCCGCCGCCGCCGCCGCCGCCGCCGCCGCCGACCCCGGGCAGGCTGTGCCACAGCTCAGGCCACCAGTAGTACGGAGTCGCCGACAGCAGGCAGCCGACGTACACGGCGAATATCACCCTGCGTGTGCGCGCCGGGTAGGACACCGTGTGGTAGCGAAGCGGGTGGCAAACGGCGATGTAGCGGTCGATGGTGAGCGGCACGGTGATCCAGATGGAGGTGTGGATGGAGGAGAACTCCAGGACCTGCACTGCGCTGTTTAATGACGGAGGCAGCGGCGCGGCCAGGATAAAATCCTCCAATATGAAGTCGACAAAAACAATGAGGAGCAGAACGAGGATGTCGGCGGCCGCCAGAGCCAGGAGGTAATTGTAGGAGGACTTCTGACGACGCAGCACCAGCTGGGACAGGATAACCACCGTCAGGATGTTCGCTAGGAGGGGGACGGGTGCAGGAAGGTTGATTGAAAGGAGACAGAGGAAATGAAAAAGTATGATGAGATGGGAAAAGGAAATGGGTACAGGTTAGGGCGGGGAGGGAAACAGAGAAATTGAGTGTTAGTGTGCAGGTAATTGAAACGAGGTAACACACATCCAGACAGTAACAGAGATGCAGAGCAGGAAGAGATGCTGCCAGCAACACGTGTACGGAAGCTGCTAGCACAAGCTGGACACGGTAAGCACACACAGAAACGAGGAGGATTTGAATCGGGTGGATAATGTTTCAGCATTATCAGCAGCACCACCAGAACCACGTCCAGGCTGAGCCAGCTCTCTGCCCCTGTGCTGTTTTCTTCCAGCTTCTGCCCACTATATGCAAAAACATCCAACTCTGTCATTGTTCCCAGACAGTGTTTGGCATGTTCGTCCAGCTCTCCAGCTCTGGAGTCCTCTCCCTGTTTATTCCTCCCTTCTCTGTCCAGTTCATCTGCACCTGCTGTGTAATTCCAGCAGCACCTGCCTTTGCCTTTGGCCAAATCGTTATCTCTAATAAAGAGTAAAGCCACAACAAAAACAGGAGGGCAAGGTGCAGCGTCGCGGGTTTGGCAATCTGCTGAGTTCACTACTGCCTGCCATCCTGCCGCTGGCAATTTAGCTCCTAAAGCACAGCACAAGGACGCCCCATCACTCCCCATCTGCCTCCGTCTTCCAGTCTTTACCCCACATCCCCAACATGTGGCGTCATACGCTTTCATCCAGGTTGCCAACTTTCTGTCGCCGTTCATTTATCCTGTCTTGTTTCCACTGGACAGCTGTAGAGTCCAGGAGGGCATCTTTTTTTTTTTTGCTTGAAAGAATGCAGACACAAAGAGCTGGATGTGATTTATCTCACTGCTGCTTCTTTCAAGGGGAGTAGCATCGCTTGCTGCTGCCGCCACATATTGCATTTTATTCCCAAGTTCCCACGTTGGCAAAATTTCTGGCATGTTCAAAGCAAGAGGAGACAGTAAACAAGATACAGGCTTAACTCAGCTAAACAGCAAATCTAATGAGTGTGAACACGTGCGACCAGGTGTTGGGAGGAATCCAGTCCAGCCCAAGATGGTTTTTAAGCCAAACTCGTCTGAACTAACTGGCATCTCTTCGCTTTGTCTGAGCTTTTATTGAGCACATCTGCATAGTTTCTCCCAATCGGAGGTGACTGAGGAGCGCTCAGGTGACCACAGTCCGGCTCTTCACTGATGCCATAACAGCTGTCGGATGTGAGCGGTGTCTGATATTTACTTTGGTTGGAGTCTCATTAGGGCAATCTTGGGAAAGTTTCTCATATATTTAGGCGTTCATTCTTCTTGTAGGAACGTGAACAGACAAGCTGTTGCTCTCAATGCACATGGGACATGAAGTGTAAATTCAAAGACTTTATTCGAGGCGTTTTCAGTTTATCCAAAGCTTCCTGTTTCATGCTGTACTTGTTCTATTAGCTAACGACTATTTAAAAAGCACACACAGCGCTGTACCCGCGAACCGAGCTCCACCAGTCAAAGCTGCTGCTGCTGCAGGTCGGAGCCACGTCCAGTCTGTTTCCTCAGACAAAGATCTTTCTGACGTTGCATCATAGCTTCACAGACATTAATGCATTTAGCAGCCGTCACTGTCCGTGCAGTGTGTGTGTGTGTGTGTGTGTGTGTGTGTGCGTGTGTGTGCGTGTGCCCTCTGCAGTAATAGATCTGGGATTGGATTAAATATGGCAGCTCAGAGTCTGGTACATCACACTTCACAGCCTCAGCCGCTATCAGCTGATTACAAATTACAAAGCTGGCTCCAGATAATGACTGAAGATGTGCAGCAGACAACACACACACACACAAACACATGTCAGACTCACACACACACACACACACACACACACAGATCATTAGGGATGCACCAATTCATTGACATCCAATCTATCAATAACCATAAATGAGATGTCAAAGCTGCTTACGAGACTCAACAAGCCGGAGTGAACGACACCTTTAACCAGTTCAGTCGCCTGCACACAGCGCTAGCCGCTAACCGCTAACCGCTCCTCGGCTCATGTTAACCCCATCCTGACTGTGGTGTCGATTCTTTCGTTTCAGCTGCTGGTTTTGTTTCGTCCCCGTTCGGATTTTCGCTCAAACTTTAGCTTAAACTTGAACCATCAGCATCATGAGGTTTAAATATTTCTGAGTCTGATATCAACCCTTGGTGTCATGACTACGGTTCTGTGTGAAAGAAAAGTTGAATCTGGAGCTTGTAGGTTGTCGTTTATTATCTACGTTTGTTGTTGTTTCATGTTCGTGTTCATGTAGCTCGGCACAATTGTGAAAGACTTGCCTGAAGGTCAAGATGTTTACGGCCTTGAAAGGTTTTTGTTCTTGGAAATAAAGACTCAGCCGTTGTTATCTGGCACAGACACTGATGACGGGGTTAAATGTGCATCTATAAAAGGACGTCTGGATGAACTCTGTTGGTCTCCATATTTTAGAAAATATGAAATCTTCAAAGAGTTTAATGAGCAAATTTCCACAACAGTTGTCCACGACATGCAGATTTATTTTGCGTGTTTTGAGTTCATAATTTCATGATTGTGTTTCAGCAACATGGACGTTATATCTGAAAGGAAACCATGTTGATGAGCATCACTATGACAGCTCAAGTCTGGTTTTTTAGCATTTCCAGATTGATGTTGGGAAACGGTTGTTCAAAATTCCAATCGGATTTCTGCAGGTGCGTTTCGGTGCCGGCGCTCTGGCCCCTAAAACCTCATTTCAAAGTGTCGCTCACAATGCGACACACAAAGACGGCGTCGAATCCGGAGCGACGGAAGTGCCGAGCAGAATCCACGCTGCTGCTAGCAGAGCGCCACGGAGGACAGCGAGGAGGACGGCGGTCCGCAGACAGAAAGTAATTGTCTGCTGGCACCTTGGAGGGTGGGGGTTCTGCACAGGCGACGCTGGAGGGAACCGAGAGGATAATTTATCAAGAGATCTCAGCGGTGTCACCGGCAACACTACGCCGTCACCACAGCAACCAGCACGAATCGGACATGTCTGGACACACAAATGTCTCACTTGCGAATGACAGTTTGTCCAGAAGATCTGATTATGAGAAGCTGAACGAAACCAACAGAAAGCTGAATCTGAGTTAAGTTGCATTGTGGGTAATGTAGGAGCAAAGTCAACAGACATTTGGGACTTTGTGGATGAAAACCTATTTTCTTGTTCTTCAAAGTGAGCCTTTGTTCCTTTTGCTGTTTGAAGATTGACTGGAGGCTGAGGTGCAGGAGGTGGTCACAGGTTTCATATCTGAGGCGTCATTGTGGGAAATAAATGTGTTCAATCCATCAGAGGGATATGTTGATTTTGTTTTTGTCTCCCATCCAGCTGCAGCCTCTTATCAGTTCCTATGAGGAGAAGTTTGGAGATTCACGGCAAATCCAACCCCTTTAATCCACCGCCTCTCTTCTTCTGTTGTACTGTATCTCTGCCCATCAGCTCTGCGACTGTCTCTCTCTTTGTGCACAAACTGCTGAACAGAGCGGAGGGAAACAGTGAGGTGTTGGCTGTCACTGGCTGAGCTTTATTCTGTTTCAGCTCCCCAGCGAGGCAGGGCCCTCCACGGACAAACAAAAGGGATCTGCTGCGAGCTTGACATTTCCATTTAGCTATAGCCACCTGCCACTGGGTTGCCCATTCTTTGCAATTGACTCCTGCTCTTTGCGTCGTCTCGGGCTTCGGCAGGAACGAGCTGGCACAGGCAGGGTTTGCACAGAAGACACAAAAATGCGCGCAAACTTTCATCATCTTTTCCTATTTTCTTTTTCTCAAAGAGACGACATAAGTGTCTCCAGCTGAGGGGGGATTAGAATAACCTGCAGGGCAGATAATGGGCCGCTGTGTGTTTGTCCGTCTGCCTGTGTGTGTGTTTGCAGGGGTGATCCTTTTGTCTATTTGTGTGGGAGTGCTTTTGTGCTGCCGCTCCCCCCGCTGCTCCTCTAATATAACGAGGGACGAGGCCGCTGACGTTGTTTAGCGGGAAAAGAGAAGGCACAGCGTGCTCCCTGAGGTGTGTAACGAGGCTGACTCATCCCGCCGCTAAAGGGACGCATCAGACGGGCTGTCGACAGACACGCCGCACAGTTTAACCCCTCAGAACCAGAGCCGTCCTCAGGCTGTCTCACGGGCCCCGTAGAAAACAGGCAGAATGCTGTAAAAACGATATTATGTCCCCCGTAAAGAGACGGAGCATCGCGGCATTACAATTAAGATTTTTTTCCCTCCGTTCTATCATTTGAGGAAATTGAGGTTAAGCTTCGATGGCTTATCTGGAGGTTAATAGGACCAGAGGAGGACAGAGGGATGAGAAAATAGATGGAGGGTGAAGGAAACGGTGGTCTGAGGGAAGGTCAGGGAGTTAAAAACAGAGCACGTGACGAGGCGGGAATGGAGGGCAGGATTAGACAGACAGAGCCGTATAGAGGAAACAGAGAGGGGTGAATATCAAAGCTGGCTTCAAAGGTCACAGGCACTTTGTTCTTCATGACAACCGTTTCTCTTTTGTCTTCTGTAAGTGTCAGACCGGACGTAAAGCAGGGCGACTCCTTAATGCTCCAGAACAAAAACCAGGCGCTCATTCCTGCTACAAAGCAACAGAGAAAGGAAAAAAATAAAAAAGATTTTACTGACAGTTTTTAAAGCCTGAATTCACATCAAATCGAAGCAGAACCCTGATGCTGCAAATCAAGATTTCACTGAGAGATCAGTGTGTGAGCTGCGGGTTATGGGGGAAAAACTTACTGCAAGATTAATAATAAAAAGAGAGAACGAGATGTGATATTTAAGATGCACATTGAGAGCAGAAGAAGGCCTGTGTGCTGCTGCTGTTATCGATGCCACTGCGGTGCTCTGCTGCCTGCTCACCTCAACAGCCATCTATTTCACAGACAGGCCGCTCCGAGTCAAGGTTTGGAGATGACTGTCCTCATGTCCTCGCATCAAGGCTGACGCCGCTGACAAACGCTGCTCATCACGTTTAAAGGGCTCGTAAACAATGCTAACAATTAAAGATGTGCCCTTGGGTCGTCTTCAACCATTTTTCACATTTTCAGCTCTGAGAAAACAACAAAAGAGGGAGAGGAGAGAAACGGAGCTGAGCTCGAAGAAAGGCTAAATGAGGGGAATGTCCAGATCACAGCTCTATAACTATCCTCACATCCATGTATTTATGTTGTCCAGAGAATGACAAACCAGTCGGCTCTGTCACTGCACGTCTGATTTATTGCCTCAAACAACACCTCCCTCCTCTGCTGCCTCCCCCCGGCCTCTCTGCCTCGTCTCCCTCCTTAAACTGAACTCACCATCCCAACCTCGTTCCATTTGAGCTGCTTCCCCCACAAACCGCCGCATCCTTTCCTCCAGCTCGCTCCGACTAATCTCAACCATTACTTTCAGAACGATAGGATCTATTAACAAGCCCCCGTCCCGTCACAGCTGCCCTGTCGCTGGCGGAGATTGAATAGATCGATAGTTCAAACTGGAAATCGATGAGGCCCATCTCTTCATTAAGCGCCGGCTGACACCTGGCCTACACTGCAATGTGGAAGAAGGGGTTGTTAGCGTGGAACATTCCCGACCTTTTCCCCTTGGATGGGCGGGTAATTGGGAGCTGCAGATGTTTTCCAACTTGTCGCACCGTCGACTGTTGAACAGACACAAACTGTGAGGAGCAGGCAGGTGGACGTGCAGGACGTGAACACGCTCGGGTTTGTGTGCTCAGGTGGAGGATGGATCCCGAGAGCCTCGTCTTAAGTGACTGAATGTGTGCGTTTATTCTCGTGTGCACACACACGTCGATTCCAAACAACTACTTGCTGTCACCAGTTTGTCTCGTGGTGTCCAGCACACGACGACACCGGAGCCGGTTTCAGTCGACTGAAAGCTGCAAAAAACCTAAAACACACTCGACTGATCGTTGTTTTTGTCGTGCATAAGAGGAAAGAACATTTTTTTTAGAAGGTTTGGTTGAAACTTGGCTGAAAGTCACCGTCTTTATCAAGTTTTTGGGAGCCTAAAGTACTTCAGTAACTGCAGTGGAGTTGGTTTATTGTGACATGACATCAAAGAAAATAATGCATCTCAAGAGACTCACTGCACCGAGACTTTCTTTTGTTTGTTTGGGTAAAACTCTCTCTTGTGTCAGCCTAACGGCCGGCTAAATGTCATTTATATACTGTTAATTACTGGCTGCATTAGAACTCCATTTCATCTGCTCAGTGGCTTCGTGTCCTGCTGCACTATCTTGCAGTACAGACGTCTTATCAGCACATTTCGCAAACCGTTCCGATGCAGACGTATTTGGGCAAACTTCAGGCTTCTGTTTCGGCTGATAAACCACCTGAGGAAGTGGGGTTTAAAACGCGTCCGACTTCACGGGAAACAGCTGCGACGGCGCCGACGGTCGGCCGGCGGACGCTCTGTACTGTACACGCAGCAGGCCTCACCTCCATCTCGTCCCAGCGAGCCACGCAGCTCCTTCATTGTGCTGTTTGCTATGCGGCCACACGTCTGTTCTCAGGCGGTGTGGCGTGGTGAGCAGAGAGGGGAAGAGGGAGAGCGAGTTAGCGATTAATTAAAAATGTGGCAATTGGTTTCAGCTCCGTCGTCTGCAGCAGCCCCACTCAGGGCTCAGAGGTGCTACTTCGCTGCCTCTGCTGTTATTAATCTCTCTCTCTCTATTAGTGCTCTGATCTCTCTCTCTTAACTCCACCGTTCTGCTTCTTCTGGGTGTCCTTGCCGTCCTCCTCTCCCCGTTCATTCGTCTTTTGTGCAGACTATCCAGTTCATCACTTCCCGGGGTCACGCTGTAATCTCTTCCCACCACTTGACGTGCGTAATCCCTTTTCTCATCACCTTCCCTCATCTTGCTTTTCCTCCCCTCGAACCTCTCGACCCTGCTCTGTCTGCAGGTCAGGGAGTTTGTTCGGGTCTCTCGCTGAAGCCCTGTTGCTGCTACGAATGAAACGCCGTCTGATCATCAAAATAACAGCCTCCGTTCCACCGCCAGTGCTTCATTTGTGCAGGTCTGTAGGTCACGCTGCTACTACTCACACATGCTGCACTCATGAAACATTCATGATTCAGCTTGAGTGGAGCGAGCTGTGTCATTATGATTGAAGAAGTCAAACTCGCTGCTGCACTCAACTCCTCCATTAATTCAGACAACTATTGTAAGATTGCCTCGCGCTCTCAGGTTATTGTTACTCCGTGATTAAACAGGCATCGTTTGTGGAGACGACTCAGCAGCAGAATCAAATAAAACTCCAGAGGAAGCGACGGCAGACCGAGCTGCAGGACTCGCTCTGCCGTCCAGGAGAAATCGTTAGGGGAGATCTGATCAAAAAAGACAGACTTTTACAAGCCTGCAAACCTCTGGAGCAACTGCAGTCTTGGCACACAAAAGCTTTTCACTTTGCATTGCAGATTTGTTTTGAACCACAACAGCTTATGTGGTTGATAACATCTCCTTCCCTCCAAGTCCTTATCGAGGAAAAGGGTTCAGGGCTTCAGAGTGCTGGTTAATCTTGGGGATTAGGACAAATGCGACATTAAAAGTCACTGCTTGTTTGCACCGTTCTTCTCAAAATCTGTGGTAAATAATGCAACTTGGCAGTCGTGCGTGATGCTGTTTGACTAGTCCAGTATTCTGGTGATGGGCTAAAGCAGATTGTGACGAGGCATCAGCACTGTTTCCTCTTTCATCTGACCTCCAGCTCTGTTTTATAGCCACACACACCGCTTTGCTTCTCCGTGTGAGACCGGGTCAGCGCTCATAGATCACACAGTGGGACAGAGGCAGTAAATGGGTCTGACAGTGACTGTGAATGGACTAATCACTCAGTGGTAAAGACACAAGTAGGAGGCATCATTAATTCAGGTCATCAAGAGCCACACATCTGTCCCTGAGGTCAAAGCCTGAATCATCGCTCACACAGTTTGTCATGCAAACACACGTGTAAAAAAAAAACTGTGATTTCTTGTTTTGGAGCTCTGCAAAATGTGGATCAGGAGAGATTCAGTAATGCTGTGCACATGCAGCTGCTGCTTTTTCTCTTTGTTGTGCTCGAATATCTCCAAGAAACTCCAGACAGGCGCAGACAGATACATAGGAGGTAGGGATGCATGCACGGGTGACAGCCACAAGGTCAGAATGACAAATCAACAGTGTGTGTGCACAGAGTGACACCGAGGAGCAGCCGTGCACGGTGCACTCACTCAGTTCTGCAGACAAGTGGACAACAAATCAAGATGCAAAGCATAACTCCTGCAAACCAGCGATGCAGGCTCCAATTTAGAAATGTGAGCAAATTAACACAGAATGAGACGTGCATATGCTCAGCCACAAACACATGACACACACACACACACACACACACACACACACACACACACACTCTTACCGGGCAGGCCGAGACAGAGCAGAATGCTGTAGTAGATGACAGGCAGTGGTCCGAGGGGGCATCCCTGGGCAACCTCGGAGGGATTCTGCCCCGCGCTCCAGGTGCTCCCGTTTGGGGGAAAAACAGGGAAGATGTGGCTGTGCTCCATGGCCTCTTTCCTCGTCCTCTTCCTCAGCTGAGCTCAGTGTCAAGAAGCCCGACCACGCGATCAAAGCGCCTGGTCGCCGGTTTGGGAGAGAGGGTGCTCTGTCCTTGGATGCCAATCAGCATGAGTGTTTGTACGCGTGCATTTGCGCAAGACAGCAAGGTTGAGTGTGTGAGAAGGAGGAAGGAATGGGAAGAGATGGAGGAGGGAAGGAGGAGGACAACAGACCGGGAGATGTGAGAGATGATATGTGTTAGTAGGTGACGGAGAGGAAGGCGGCGAGAGGAGCTGAGAGGGAGGCGTGAAGAGGTGAGTGTGAAGGTAGAAGTGGAGAGGGGAGGATGCTGCCTGAGTGTGAGAGCGAGGGGGAATGAGAGCGAGTCGAGAGCACAGCGGGAGGAGGAGGAGGAAAGAGGAGGAGGGAGGGAGGGAGGGAGAGAAGGAAGGAGATGGAGGGAAAGGAAGAGAGCGGCGGCGTCAGCAGGTGGGAGGAGAGAGAGAGAGAGAGAGAGAAGGAGGTTTGAGGACAGAGATAATAAAACTGATGAGGAGACAGATGTGACAGATGAGGGAAGATAAATGGACGGTTAAGTCGGACAGAGAGCGTTTGCCCTTGTCATGTTTGTTTTGGGTCGACGTGTCTCTTTGCAGCCTGCAAACGTTTGATGGCATAGTCAGCTGCGTTCATCCGTCTTGGAAATATGTTTTGAAACATGCATCCACGAGACGTTTCCCACCACCACCACCACCAGCACCACCAGCACCACCACCAGCACCACCACGACATGTGCGTGGAGGTGTTTGCGATGGGAGGCGGGGGCTGGGATTGGCGGCTCCGTCTGATTCTCCATGCAGTGTGAACTGTCTGCATCTCCAGATAAAATGTACCAATGCACTCCGGGCCGACACCGAGAAACAAGCATTCACATTCCAATTTCTGGTTTATCAGTCGGATTGAGGTCGACAGCGGGGCAGCAGCTGCCAGTTATTTCCATTATGCATTCATCTGTCACTTTTTACTAATGACTCTCTTGTTGTTTAGTGTGAAGACGGATGAGACGTGTTTGCTCTGCAAACATTTGTGGAACTGCTGGGGAGATGCATGTCGAACATTTCTGGGACTTTACATTCATTTGATTGACATGAAAATATCCTGAATCATAAAATTTCAGTTGAGCAGAGCCAATGGTCAAAGAAAGAAATGAAACAAGCACCTCTTTGGATATTTGATGTTTTCTAAACTATGCCGACATTTGTTAAGAAAAATACTTCAATAAGTCCAGTAATGTAATGAAAATAAGTACATCTACTTTGGCACTCGGCTTGAAGGGTTGTATCTATTTCCACCGTCATTGGGTAAATTTAAATGATTTGACAGAAACTTTTGGCTCCGTCTTTAGAAAATCTGGTTGGTGACGGAGGACTTTGGCCAATCACGCGTCTTATCAGACAGCGGCTGATCCTATTGGTTGTCCTACAAACGTTCCAGCGGTGGAAAGACAGATTCAAGGGCAGGGAACTGTTCTGGCACTGCCAATAGACGGAGAATAAAGACAATTAAACTTCCAGACTTCTCTGACAAAACCGTGTAATGTCACCGAGCTGCTGGTCTGCTGCTGCCTCCATCGGCCTGTTAGCTAGTTTGCTGTTTTAGCACATTAGTCTAAACTAACTGGCATCATTTCGTAGCATTTTACACGACTTTCCGTCGTATGTTCATTTAAACCACACACCTCTGCTCCACTACAGCTGCTTCCACTCCAGTTAAAACACACATTCTGGTTACAGCAGAACTTTAACCCTCTGATCCCAGAGCTGCAAACTGTACAAACAGAGAGATTCTCGACTTTCTGACGCCCCTTGAACTAATCATCTCTACGATCCACATCTAAGCTTTGACATATTTTACTGAAATCACTTAATTACATGTGTCTTGTTTAAAAATCGGCTAAAAATAAACCACCTGCAGTACCGAGACTCGGTGAAAAAGAGAAAATTTGGCACTCGTCAGTGCAAATAAAAAGCCATCAGCGACTCAGCTGCAATCAACAGTCCGCTGAGAAAAAATGAGAGACTTTTTTTGCTCAAATTGGCTGAACTGCAGGCTGTGTTTACTGAGAGTAGATAGGAGACAAAGAATCTATCTATCTATCTATCTATCTATCTATCTATCTATCTATCTATCTATCTATCTATCTATCTATCTATCTATCTATTTATCTATCTATCTATATGTTATTTTGTCATGTTGCACAAAAGCTGTGGTTGTGCTGTTTCCTTGTATATTGCAATAAAATAAATGTCCACAGTGAGTAAAACATGGAACGGCATAAAAACAGGATTCAATAGCGCCACATACTGCCTCCTCCAACACGTGTGGAGGTCTTGACTCTCCGGTGGGTTTGCAAACATGCGCGCTATGTTCACTGGCTAACTGAGGTTTCCCTGTAGTGAACCGGTGTGCACCTCCAGCCTCATGTCAGCTGGGAAAATCTCTGCAACCGTCTGCAGGATAAAGCGGGTAAAGCCGCTGGTCGGATGGATTGTAGCTTGATGCTAGTTGCAGCCACATGTGCCGAATAAACCTGCGAAGGTGTTTGTTCCTCAGCTCTCACCTCCCTCCCTGTGGCTGAGTCATTTTGCCACCTTCTTCCTCGGTACATGATGGAAAGACGGAGTCGTGACATATTCCCTGTATGAACGCACATTTACAGTCAGACTCCTTCGGTGCAGAAAGCATCAGAGCAGTTTTGGCACGAGTACAGCGACGCATCATGTCTGTTTAGAGGGCTGTCGGCTGGGCCTGTACGCCGCCTCTCCACAGGTCTGAGGAAGTCACACAGAGAGCCACGCTCTGCCCATTTCTGCTGTCTGAGCGAGATACAGTACATCATTTAAAAGGTAGTGCATGGTGCTGCGATAAGGACCTGAGGGCAGATGAGATTAAAGAGTCTCACACAAAGAAAGACGGGAAGAAAGAGGTTCTTGTGGGGAAAAAAAGAGCTGGTGGACAGCATCTTTATACTTGCTTTAAGCTCTATTTCTGGCATCTCGAGCAAAGGAAGGACTGGTAAACTGTCCAACGTCGTCTGAGCTGTTTCTGCCGCATCAGACGGTAAACGTGGGAAGGAGCGGCGGGCGGAGAGGAAAGCAACAATCACACGCTTTTAATTCTCTCCTGCTACATGTGAGCAAATGAGCTGCAGGGGACGCAGGGAGGGGAGCTCCACGATAGAGCGTTAAATAAAATATGGCCCGATGACGTGAATTGATCACAGAGAAATGTGGGACAGAGGAAGGCGATTCTTCAAGAGTAGCTGGTGTAGCTGTGAAAGACCCCCACAGGGGTAATGGCTGCCTGCTTCCCACTACTTAATACAACATCATCATTGGTCCTTGTCACACAAACTCGATTACATGTAATCTTCTGGTGCTGTGATGCAGGCCTTATTGTGTTGTGTCTGGCTTGTTGTTTGCAGCTGGATTTAATGTGGGACATCAGATACTGTACATGTGTGTGAGGGTATTTTTGATGTGCACCTATAATGTGCTGTTATTCCTCCCCACTAAACCGGGGCAGGTGATGGTGGTTACGTACGTGACCTCGTTATCCCCCGTGGTGATGTATGAGGTCAGCGCTGGGTCTGTGCAGGTCGTTACTGTGTGTGTGTGTTATTAACCCATTACATCATCATTACACACATTGTCTGGGGGCCGCACACTGTCAGGTCCTCACTGAGCTGAACAATCGCACACAGACATGCACAAACGTGCAAAACCAGACACGTGCTGCTGTGTTAATCTCATCAGAAATCTCCTTTGGTTTCACGTCAGTCCAGTCGGTTAGATAGTGAGCAGGACGAAGCGGAGCCGTACGTGTGTTATTGTCACGATAGTCACGGATGATCTGGATGCAGCAGCGCACTAAAAGGGACAATAAACCACAGCTTGAGTTGCTTTGTGAGGCACAGCGGTGCTAACGTCTGAATGATAGCGTGCTCATAAGTACAGCGCTCTGTTAGCCGTCTTAGTCAGTTTACTCCTCGCTTTGAGCCTGAAAGGAGAGAAAACTGGGAGACGGGCGGCGACTTCACGTAACTGAATCTGAAATAATCTGGAATGTCCAACATTTCTTCCAGGTGTTGTTACTGGAACAAAACGAAACGTGGTTCTGCACACTGTGAACATTGAAGTGCTTACATTTTGAATTTGAGTCCAAAAAGTCCCTGAAGGTTTGTCACATGACTGTTGGTCGCAGTGGAGTCGCTTCAGTAGCTCAGAAATGCAGAGTTTTTAGTTTATTTATGGGATCGTATCACTCCAAGCTGTTTTCTATTTATTTATAGAAATTTATGTAGAATAAATTGATTTTAATGAAATACAGTCGTGACTTGATAATCGACCCGTAACAATCCTAAACCTGCTATCCGACAGGTTTGTAGGAAAACCCAACAGAACCCATAAAAACAGGCTTAACATAGCGACAGCCTTGGATTGTGACTCCGACATGACATTTAATGTCACCAATCAGGATGACGGCGTATTATCTGACTGAACAATCCCACAAATTGGCTACGTTCACACTGCAGGACTTGATGCTCAATGAGGATTTCTTTGTGACTTCCTTCACGTTTCCACTTCAATGCGACTTGTATGTGATCTGCTGTGTGAACTTCATACGACCCAAAAGTGTCCCGCATGCGCAGAAGAGGACACGACGACGTCACACGCAGCGAGCGTGCTCAGTGTTTATGGAAGTAAACATGGATGGTAACGGTGGAGCGTATCTGCCACTCCCCCGCCGCCACCGATGGAGGAAACAGAAGTGTGAGCGCTAACTAAACTAGCATCAGCAGCCAAGTACTGCCTGTGTGTTCTGGACACTTCCACCCCGTCAGAGCGCTGCCCCGGGGTGGAAGTGTCCCCCGACCGCACCAAATATTCATCATTAATTGGGCCTGAACATCCAGAGAGCAGAAAGTTCTATTGGGACCAGCCCTACTAGTTATTATCACAACTATGAACAACTAATGAGCCTTCCAGCATCAAGCCCTCCTCGTATCTGGACCTCCGTCTGGACAATCCGACTGTAAAGTTAAGCTCGGATGTGGTTCATTCTCCTGACTGGAACATTGGAGTACATCAACCTCCATCGGGATTCGTTCCATTTTTAACTCTACTGGCCTTTAAATGGTGTCATTTTAGTGATTTAAAAAAAAAAACACACACACAAGATGTTTTTAAAACCTGCTGGTATGTTTGTTCGCTCAGAGGGTTAAGAAGGTGTCAACTAGGGTCAAGAACAGTGTGTCTGTCTTCTTTATAAATATCTACAGTTTGAATATTTAGTTCATTTTGATCAATGTAGACTTTTGATTAACTCTGACTTCAACTGCACATTTTAAGTAGCATGTAAAGATGTTACTTTAGATTTTTTAACTGGTTTGATCACAGCCAAATAGTCAACATCATCAGGAACGCTCAGCCAACGATAAGAAACGAGTCGAGCTACCTGCAGCAGCATGAACATGAAGTCAGCCAGTGTCCCTTTAAAACCCATCATCCTGTTTCTCTTTTATGCTGCTGCTTAGTTGTTACGATATGAAATAATTTATTACATAAATAGCTTCCTCCCACTTTATTTTTTCACATATTACAAATAAGGTATTTGTTATTTCTTGTGGGCAAATGAATAGACGACATATGCAAACTTTTTACTGTTGAGAATGAAGAAAAAAACTTTTGTTTTGTCAAAACGTTAAACCAGCACGTCTCAGAAGCACTTCTTTGGATTTCCTCCCATCTGTACAATCAGTTTAATGACGAGTAAAGTCCAAGAAAAGACCTGCATCTATCTCTATACGTATTATTTATATGTTTTCTGCACGTGTGTGTATTTTTGTATAAACTGGCTGATGTTAGCTGTATTTTTCACTGTATTTTTGTGTGTTTATATGTGTTTTATGTGTGTTTTTGTATGTTTTCTGTATGTTTTCTGTGTTTTCTGTGTGTTTTTGTGTATTTTCTGTGTGTTTATGTGTGTTTTTGTGTGTTTTTGCTTATTTTTGTGTGTTTATACGTGTTTTGTGCGGCGGATGCTGCAGTTCTTTTTTACCTTT
>NW_007578190.1:402045-403700 GCF_000690725.1 Stegastes partitus
AACATTTGACAGCAAAATAAAATGTGTGACTGTGTGTTTGTGTTGCGTACAAAACTAAGGAGAAAAAGTCTTTCCTGAAACAGAACGCTAGCGTCGATTATCTGTCACCGAGCAATGGACGGGAATCTTTTGTTCACTATAAAAAGCTGCTACACGTCAGATTCATGCCAAATTATATTTAATATTAACTTACCGACGACCGGCAGAGAGTTTCTGGTGTTTCAGCACAAACACAGTGGAACCATGTTACTGTTTGTGACCAGGTTCATACACATTGTAGAGAAAAAGGAATCTGTGTCTGTACAAGTCCTGTGATATTTCGAAGCACCGGACAGACACAAGCGCAGCAAAGACTAAAGAAACAAGCGATGACAATTAAAGGAGGAAAGACTCCAAACACGCGGAGAGTCCCGAGGATTTCATCCTCAGCCTGTTACATCCATCAGAAAGTTGTCAAGCATCAGGTGGCATTAATTATAGATGCCTTGTGTGATGCCTGAGGTGTTTGTTTAGTGCCCCTGTAAAATTGGACGCTGGGTTTGAAGAGGAACGGGTCAGCGAGGTCACACGTGAGTGCTGCGCCGCTCTTTCTTTCCTGACAACCTCCAATTTGGAGGCGGCACTCAAAGAATAATGAGAGGAGAAGGAAGGAACGGGAACAAGAGGGAGAGCGAGACACCAGGAGAGGGAGATGCTGAATAAAACATAATGGAGAGAAAGAGATGGATGGATGATTGTGCGAGCTTTTCACTACTGCCGTGTGCACACGCACCTGCGCGCTCGCACACGTGCACAGAAACGCTGTATGTTACACGTGCATGCCTTCATACACGTGTGATGTTTGTTCATACATGCATGTGTGTCGCAACTTTTGATTTCGCCTCAGACCAGCATCGCCGGGGAAATTAGCCGAGTATTAATCGTTCACACGTGCGGCTGCAGCCCGGCGTGTCCGTGCAGGTCCGGGCGCCTCTCTCCGGACCGGACCGTCCAGCACCAGGGACCAGCTGGCCCGAGCAGGCTGTTCCAATACTTGTGTGATTAGACTTGGGAAACGGAGACATTTAACACGGCTGCAGCTGAGACTAAAGCCCCACGGCCCTGTCTGTAAATTACATTGCTCTCACAAACAATCCCATTGAAACAAGGCCGCTGAGGAGAGACTCTGCTGAAGTGGACCGTCCGTGGCCCAGTTTCAGTGGCTCTGATCGTCGCCTGAGTGTTTGGTTATCATCACCCAGAATCTCTCATCACAGAGTTAGACATTAAATATGCGACGACTCTAAACACCGGCTCAGAACTCCTCCTGAAAGAACAAAAAGTTTCCTGAGGCGTCTTGGTTTTCAGCTTTGACATTTAAGGCTGTGTTCTCGTTGTTGTGCACAAACATTCCTCAGCCTCTTTGCAATCAACAGTTTCCATCCGTCCGCCTCGATTTTCACTCAGCGTCTTTAGCAGATTTGTGCGGAGCCCCAATCTCGTGTTGTCTAGACCGATGTGTGTTTGTTTGCGGTTGGGCTTCTCCTATTGATCACAGCAGATTGCATCCAATCTGGTTTGATCAAGTGGGCGCGCATTAGAGGAGCTCCTCATTCTGGTCACACTGCTCACAAGTAATGCAGTAATGCTGTCAGAGCTCCGTGTCTTTGTGTGTT
>NW_007578190.1:404546-440092 GCF_000690725.1 Stegastes partitus
GTAGCATGTAGATAAAGATGCAGATAGATTATTATTATAAATGTATTATATGTATGTTGTATTTAAAGCAGCGATACATTTGATTGTTTTTATTTTTTCCCAACATTTCTTTAATGTTGCAGTATCGTGCTTTTCGATGGTGTTTAATGTTCATGCAGCTGTTTTCTGACATTAATAAAATCAGAACTTTCACAGATTCCTGATAACCAGGTGCAGTTCATCCTACAGTCTAAAATGTGATCCGGCTCATCTTCCCTCATGACGGACAAGATTAGAAAATAAATGAAGATCTATTTTGTTCTATTTTGATCTTTTCTCTTCTTATTCAGTGAGTGGAAATTTAAACTGCACTTGATTGATGGTTTAAAAGGTTGACGCAAACTGCTGCATTATTGTTGTAGCAGCGCCCCCCAGCGGCTCACCTCTGTCACCACAGCCTCCTGAGGCAGTCGGTGCGCAGGCGCAGCTCGGTGTGATCCACATCCGTTGTTCTGGCTCGACAGGCCCGTATGAGAGGCAGGAGCAGCGGGGAGAGGCAGCAGGCAGGGCCGGGAGGTAGGAAGCGAGCATCACTGCAGCTCTTGTTGTTGTTGTTGTTGTTGTTGTTGTTGTTGTTGTCGTTGCGCAGCAGCCTGATGAGTGATGCGCCCTGACAGCAGCAGCAGCAGCAGCTTGTGTGTCTGTGTTTGTGGACGAACTGCAGCAGAATCGTGTTTGTTAAAGCAGGATGTTGTTGTGTGTCCATCTTTGTTGTGTAACAGCTGCTATAAACGGACCCACTGCTGAATAATGTCCATCATTCAGAGCACAGCGTGATTCAGGACCTGTATAATAATAATAATAAGAATAATAATAATGATGATGATGATGATGGTGATGATAAGGCCACCCTTGATAGTAAATGAGCACATATTTGCTCAAACCTCAACAACTGCATGACTCATGATGATTTAATGGCTGCATGACAACAGGATGCTGCTCATGTTTGTTCTGTTTCACTTCATCCATGAATCCATGAAATCAGCTGTTTATGGAACTGAATTCATCCTGATGATGTTCATGTTTCTATGAGACGTGACTGGTTCTGTCCTAAATCATCTTCTGCTCTGATCCACCGACTAGACATTGTGGAATATTTAAAAATGCTATCTGGGAAATCTCTGGTCAACATCAAATACTTTCTGAGACATGAAATTAAATTTGTGTGAATATTTCAGCAACTATTAAAAGATAAAAACCTGAAATGTTTCTCATCATGTCGTCGATTCAGAATCTGTCGTTTTAAAAAAAACTGAAGCTGCCGTGAAAAGTCAATCACAAGAAGAAGTGATGAAGTCGGCTGGAGATGTTTTTAACACAAAACTAAACATGTCAGGTTCTTTCTAGATGAAATATTTGATCACAACAATAGGGGGGAAAAGAAAACGTATTTTCATTGAACTCGTGAGGAGTTGGACCACAGGTTGGACCATTGGTTCTCCCAATACGACGAAGACGATGTTGTTTTTTTGTTTTCATGTTTTATAAATGTGAACATTCCTCTACTGATCATTTATGGTGAGCGTCACAAATTTATCATTTTATAATTCATGCATTAAATCATGTTTTAATTGAGAATTACTTAATTAAATGACCGTTACTCTTATCATCAAGCGTCACCAACAAAAATAGGCATTTAGCAACAACAACATTACATTTTGTTGCATCGAATGGCTCAAAGTCATTCTGTAAAGGACTAACGAGTTGCTGTGTCTTCATCACCACCAGCAGATGTTTATCATGAGAAGCTGAACCGCCGTGTTTCTCAGCTGCGTGTTCTTCTGCAGCTCGTCGTGCTTTTGGAGTCACGCTTGCATCGTGTCTGTGTTTGTTTCCAGGAGAATCAGTGCAGGACTCACATCGAACCAGAACCAGGACACGCTGCAGCGGCACCATGAACTCCTGGAGCACGTCCGTGGCTCTGCTGGGTCTGCTGGCCGGAGCTGTGGCGGCCGTTCAGAGCCCTGAGACAGGTGAGAGGGGCAGCCAGGTGATACTGGGGGGAAATGACGACATGAAGGTCAACGTGGGAGAGGTTCTGTTCTTCATCAGGCCAGAAATGCAGAGAGCAGCGAGTGGATGCAGCGTTGTTCGAGCTTCGGGGGCGTTTAGCCTCAATGCTGCACATTTAGGTTCGATTCGCCCGGTTTATTGGGCACATACTCAGTTAATCTTAATGATCTGACAGTCGCCTGTTCTGTCTGACTGATCGTCCAATCAAAGGTCTTCAGTCTACAGTGAGATAAAAAGTAGAAAAAGCAGCAGATCCTCATTTGGAAAACTTTAACAATGACTGAAGATATTTGCTGATTATCTTAAAATGGTTTCATCGCCAGACAGACTTTTTTCGATTTTCTGACCCAGTGAAACAAAACAGAGCAGATCAATGCGTGAACTCAGCTGTGACATGAACTTCTCCCTCAGTGTTTCTGGACAAGCAGCAGGCGAGCTCGCTGATCTCCCGTCAGAAGAGGAGCTCGGCCTCCACCCTGGAGCAGGCCTGCATGGAGAAGGTGTGCACCTACGAGGAGGCCAGAAGGTTCTTCCAGGACTCGTACCGCACGGTAGGTTCCCTGTCCATTCCCTCCTCATTCCTTACTTCCCAGACCTCTTCATGGTAAAAGCTCGGTGTGAAAGAAAAACACCATGCAGCTGCAGCTGTTCACTCATCTCATGCCATTTGTCTTCCAGGATATCTTCTGGTCGGTCTACATCGGTAAGTGCTGCCATAAAACGATTCCCACCCCTGCACAGCCATTAGCAGTGCATTAGATATTCTCATGGGTTTGCTCTCGGTGTTCAGATGGAGACCAGTGTGCAGACAACCCCTGCAAGAACGGAGCCATGTGTTCGGACAGCGTGGGAGGCTACGACTGCGTCTGCAAGTCGGGCTTCACAGGCGTCCACTGTGAAAACGGTGAGAGAGAGATGTGAGCGTGTTGCTGGTTTACTTCTCCTGAGCTTTGTGAGTTCTGCAACCTTCTTTTTTTTTTACGTTTCCACAACACAGACCAGACTGTGTGCACCCTGGAAAAGAACAAGGGCTGCTCCCAGTTCTGTAAGCCGGGCTACGTGTCCTACGAGTGTTCCTGCGCCCGCGGATGGAGGCTCAAGAGCTCCAACAAGGACTTGTGCGAGGCTGCAGGTACGCTCGTTCTGTCTGCCGGTCCAACCGAACTGCATTTTTCCTACTGCAGCACAAATATCAGCAAGTCACATGTTCTTTGTGGGCGGAGAGCTCGTTGCCAATCCAGACTTGAGCCGCAAACTTGGACCAACACTGCAAAGTGTCCATCCAACACAGTTTGTTTCAGCGAGGAAAGAATACACAACATACGATGGTCATCACAATATCCCGACACAGTGGGAGGATTAGAATTTGAGAGGAACATTGCATCAGAAAAATCCGTTTTTGAACCAGGCAGCACCTTCCAGACAACGCTCATGAGTCCGACAGAAGTTCACAGACCCTGTGGATCGTGGTTTTGCACAGTGGTTGAGCTGATGGGAGGATGTCGGGGGATTCGGCCAAATTCAATTCTCTTTTCTTGTCGTACTTCTCAGAACTCTGCTGAGCGTTTCTGTGGGCGTGCTCTGGGTTCACAATGCTTTGGATGTTTCTTATATCTTTACTATACAGATGTTCTGTTCAGAAGGGTCCTGCCCGGTCCGTCTACAGTCAGAGTTCACTGAGCAGGAGGTAGTTTGACTGTCTGGCTGCATGAACACAAGCCAACACCCTGCAGCACGTTGACCTGCATGTAGGCAGGGCAGCAGTCTATCACGTTGTTCTAGTTAGATTCTGCTTTGGTTCTGACTCTCCAGTGCTGCCAACAGGATGCGCCCAGTAATACAATATATTTAAAAAGCATCGTATTGGCTTCAAATAAACTTTCCAGGCCCATTTTCATCAGCTCACATTACTGCAGAGATGATTCATTTCACCATCATTGATTTTTGGGCTGTTTTGCTCCAGAAACCAATGAGCAGCTGCTGTTCCCGCCCCAGTCAGGATGAAAACACATCGAAGCTGGGAGGCTGCTTCACAGCTTCTATTTTACACCTCAAAGTTTACAGCAGCCACAAAGCACAGTAAAAAAAAAAAAAAAGCATGTTGACGGTGAGAGCCAGTAATCATCATGGTTGTCTTCTGTCAGTCCAATACCCCTGTGGTAAGGTGAACAGCCTGAGTCAGTGGAGTGACCGACAGGCCAGCAACGTGCGCAGCAACTTCGAAGGCCTCAGCTGTACGTCTACAGAGTGTCCCTGGCAGGTAGGATGCAAACGCTCGACACGCTACCGGCACGTCTTCAGGCGCTTTGGACGTTTCTGACCGCGACGTCTCGTTGCTTGCAGGCTCTTCTGAAGAGCTCAGAGTCAGAAGGTTTCTGCAGTGGAGTCATACTGAAGGAGAACCTGGTCCTGACTTCAGCTCAGTGCGCCAACAAGTACCCCTCCTTCCAGGTGGTTGTCGGTGAGTCAAACACAGCCACGCATCAACGACAGGCGGCATGCAGACCTGCAGCACGGATGTGTAGCATTCACAAAGCAGGCTGGACACATGCACAAAACTAATGAACTCAAAACTTAATAACACACAGGCAAGCACATTTCAAAGCATTTGGGAATTTCTTTAAAAAGTAGAACAAAAAAGGGGCGTGATAGAATAGAACAGAAATAACTTATTCATCCCCAGGGGGGCACTTGGTTGTTACAGCACAAAGATAGAGCTACCACCAACATAAAGACAGATAAATAAGCACAAATAAACAATTAGAAGTAAAAAAAAACAAAAACAAAATGTACAATAAGTGTAAGATGTCAAGTAAAGGTAGAAAAGTCCTGTGTGGGGTGCAGTGCAACAAGAGTACAACAGAAGTGTGCAAAAGGCATTTCAATGACGGCGTCCCATGAACAGGGGCTCTAGCTCCCCGACGCAGTGGTCGTGAGTTCGAATCCCGCTCACGGCCCTCTGCTGCAGGTCTCTCCTCGTTCTTCTCCCCCCTTCATGTCTCTCTCCACTGCTCCACTGAAAATAATACATTTAAAAAAAAAAGTAGTACAAAAAAGAAATGTGTCAGATATATTTACAGTTTTCCAAAATATGTTCTTTAGTGGAAAATAATGTGCAAACGTTGAATTGTAAATCTGAAAAAAAACACTTCTGGATGGAGACAATCTGTTAATTAAATGAATGCAGATTTGATAACAACACCAACGTAAGCAGCTCTGGTGTTACTGCAGGTTTGTGGTTGAAGATTTCTGCTTCCCCAGTAAAAATGTGATCTTAAGCACAGAAGTGTGTCTCTGTTGACATGTTTCCACCTGTGAAGCAGATATCATCAGACAGTTTTAACTAAATTCACGCTTGTGTTTGAATTAAAACACGAGTTTTCACATGTGAGTGTTGGGAACTTTGTCTCAGGACTGTTTTCAGAGAATATGTCCCTGAAGTACATGAACAGGTTTAAACTGGTGCAAAGTCTGTTTTCTGAATCTGAGCTGCTCTGTGATTCATGTTTTTGTTCCTTTTGCATTTAACAAAAGTCGTCATGAGGAGCGAATCAGGAACATTCTCACAACTCCTGAACCAATAACTAAACAGACCATAAGAACACGAGAGCAGAGTTCCTGTAGTATTGAATCCTTCAGTATTAATTAATTCAGAAATATCAATTCAATAAGAGAACGTTTGCTTTCTTTATAAATTACTCTTGATTGACTCTGAAGCAGCCACGAAGCTGCACAAACTCGTAAACACTGCTTTATAATTCTCTCTGTTGGTTCCTATTTTTGTTTTAACTCTCCAAGTAAATCAAAGTTTTTATCCTGAGAATTGACCAGTTAGTCACTGAAAACCAGAGAGAACACAAAAACAGAATCTCTTGTTCTTGACTTTGTCGTTGTTCAGGAGCTACTTGTTAATAAATGATCAGTGGAGTTTCTCATGCATTGCTTTTATTTTCTTATTTCCACTGAGGTGATGCGTTTTTCTGAAGCAAAATTTATCCAAAATATTCCTGCGTACGCCTCTCTGAAGCCCAGATATTCAGTCACCAATGAGAATATCATCACTGCACTGTTTAATGACTGATCACATCTTACTTTGGACCGACACACAGAGGCATCGCTACTAAATACACTAAATAACAAACATCAGCGTTGATGGATTGACATCGTTCATGTGTTCATTTTGAGGATGCAGCTTGCTGAGGTGGTAGCTTCTTTCTGGCTGAATGACTGAATTGAGTAGTTCAGACACCCTGCAGGTTTAGTCTCTGATTGGGCCTCTTCTCATCACTTTGGTACCTCAGAACTGTACTGAGCTACGCTGATGTTTCTCTGTTTCAGAATGCGTCCTTGTGTTTTAGCGCCTGTAACGCTGATCGTGTTTCCTCCCCTGCACCTCCTCAGGCAAGCGCAGCAGCAGCTTTGAGAGCGGCGGCCAGACGCTGTACGTCAAGATGACTAAAACTCACCCGCGCTGGGAGGAGGGTCGCCCTGACAACGACCTGGCTGTGATCGAGCTCCGCGACCGCATCATCTTCAAGAGAGACGTGGTCGCCGCCTGTCTGCCGGAAAGAGACTTTGCCGAAAGCATCCTGATGTCCGGAGAGTATCCGGCGGTGGTCACCGGCTGGACAGAAGCCACGCAGGGCTCCGCATTCCCCGACCCGCTCGCCCTCAACCAGCTGGCCTACGAGAAGCTGCCTCGGTGTCTGGAAACTCACCCCAACCTGATGACCAACAAGATGGGCTGCACCACTGCTCGCGCCAACGCAGACTGCAAGATGAGCTCCGGCAGCCCGCTGCTCACCCTCTACCGGGACGTGTTCTTCCTCACCGGGGTGCTGAGTCGGCCGCCGGGCGCCGACTGCACCAAAGGCTACATCTTCCAGAAAGTGTCGCGCCACCTGGGCTGGCTGCAGCAGTTCATGGGTTCACGCTAGAGCCCTCCGTGATGCAGTCAGGGGCGTGCACGGAGGTCCCCGGCGGTGGATTTAGGATAACGCAGGTTCATTCTGAAACAGGGAATCTGATCTGATTTTCTTCCCTCTAGCTCAAACCCGTCATTAGTCACATCTGTCTGTCTTTTAAGAATATCCAGAACTATCTTAACAATATATATATACACTGTACTCGCCTCTCTCTGTGCGCCGCCTCATTTATCCACAAGGTGGCGCTCTGGCAACGTAAACAGAGAAGCACTTACTGCATGTATCTAACGAGAGGGTCGGCAGCAGCGAGAGATGCGTGAATTATTCAGCATGTGTTTTGTGGTGTGGACAAACCTTTTAATAACCTTTGAGTGTTTCAGCTGTACTGGTTGACATGAACCTTAAGATCCTGTCAGTGTTCTATGAATGTAAGAAACTCTAATCCTGTCAACATTAAGCTCTAATCTACTGTCAATAATAAACCCTAAAACCACACCGAGCGTCTGCTCTGTCTGTGTGGAGTCTGTGGAAGCAACGTGCGGATGTGAATGTGACGTGTCCAGAGTTTGACATCACAGGATAAGCTCCAGATCTACAATAAACAATAAAATCGGTTTTAAAAAACAGCATCCCAAACACGGCTGTTCCACAATGCCAGATTACACCCACTGCATTTCTATTACAAGCTTCCTCTGCATGAAACTGACAAATATGAAACTACCGCTCTGAGTGGAGTGAAATCCTGGAATAAACGCGCTGAGCAGCACGACAGATGCTTCCACGCAGGTGCACCGCCTCATGCAGCAACTCACATACAATCAGGCTCTGCGGCTTGTTTAGGAAAGCTCAACAGGCCCGCTTGATTCTGACTTGATTCTGAGGTTTGTTGTTGGGGCACGGACGGCAGGAGCTCGAGCTGAAGAGCCTCCTCAGTGGGAACAGACGTGCATTTGGTTCTTTGGGACAGACGTCGGTGGATCGTGATGCTCGTGCACTGATGTGATGTTTGAGGGGGACGTGATCAGACTGAGAGCATTACAGTTCATTAAACCCCTCGTTACAAAGACGAATGCACGTCTGAGGGTCGCTGAAAGATGTTGAGTTTCCTCTTTTAGCATGTTGGGGTTTTATTCACCTGACTTTATGAACTACAGGACCTCGAGTTCCATCATTCGTTTCTGTTTCAATCCTTCAGCGCTTTATAAACACAAAAAAGAAAACTAGATGCTGCTTGTCCGTCTTAATGAGCATATTTGCACGTTAGCATTTGCTAATTGGCGCTAACGGGCCCAGCTGATGGGATGGTCAGTAGTTCTGTAGCTATTTGGTCAAACAAACAGTTCTGGTTCAAAAACAAGAAACTTAAAAGCCAAAAAACAAACAAACAAACAAACATGGTGGCAGTAAAGGAAACATTAAGAAATCCCCTCTGGGAACCACGAATGTCTGTTGAGATGTACCAAATTGCTGATGTTGTTAATCCAAGAGCAAATACAGCAACGAAAGATTCTATTTAAAAGAAAGTTTGAGATAAAGCAGCACAAAGTCTGGATGGATTTAAGTGAGTTAGATAACTTATTCTAGATCTCAAACGTAAAGACGTGCAGGTAAATCGTGAAATGTGCAACTTCAGTGATTTGGATGCAACCGAATGAGAAACACTGTGATCTAGTCGCACATCTCCGTCTTGCAGGCGACATTAGCTCGCCGTCGCCGTCACATGCCGCGGTGTTGTCTGGCAACATTTTCCCACAGACGCTCACCCTGTGCAGCCTTCTCACAGCCTCTCTGGCGGACGAGGCCAGGACCATGTCATGCAGGCGGAGAAAGGGAGAGGCAGAAGAATGGGAGAGAGAGTAAGAGACGCCACACAACAAAAAACCTGGCCTGCCACTTTTGATAGGGCGCTTGAAAAGGACAGCTCGGGAGGCTGGGGCCCACGTTGGCTGTTGCCATGGTGCTCGCCTAGGAGATGGCTCCTTGCTCCCAAAAATGGCCGTGCTCCTTTACTGGGCCGTCCAGTGGAGATTAATTTGAGTGGAGCTCCTTCCTTCCTGAGTCTGGAGCTGCTCTCTAGCCCTGCCAGTTCCATTTATATGATCAGGCGTACAGAGGCACACATAAAGCACACACTGAGAGAGGTGCAGCTAAACTTAAACTCCGTCTGCCGCGAGCTCCGAACTCGTACTGTTAAATGAACCACTTAAATATCAAACAATCACCGCATGGGTTTCGTTTTATTCCCAGAATTGAGCTTAAAATCAGAGCAAATGGGGATATGAGGACGTGACGCGAATGCTGAGAGTGAAGCATAGCAGGAGAAGGGACGAGGGGGCCGAGTGACGGATGTCTGACAGAGAAAGGAAAGCAAAGTGCTGATATAAAGAGATGGAAAATGGCTTCTGGATGAAGAGCAGCGGCGCACCAGGAGACCTGGGATTCGTGACGTCGACGTGGGAGGAGAAGCCACTGGTTGTGTGGACGGATTGATGGAGCATCGTATATTAGACGTGAATGAAATGGCTTCAGGGAGAAACATTAACAAGGCCATCACTAATGGAGGGAAGTGAAAGCACTCAATGCCAAAGCTTTCACTCCACACAAATCAAATGCTACTATTATTGAACAAGATTGTGGACACTGAATTGGACGACAGTGTGTCAGTGGTGTGCATCTGGCCAGTGTCCCACTAAACCAGTAATCCTTAACTCTCCCCCAAACCCAAAACATAGTTTCATGCTGTGACCTCAAATCCTCCCCGTCCAGTGCAGGCACATGCTCGTACACATGCATAACACATACGTGCCTATTTGAGGGAGGGGTGACATCAAATGGCAGACTTTGGGGAGGATTATCTGTCTGTGCGGTGTCTGATTCCACGCAGGGGGTTAGCAGCATGTCTGAGCGACGACGGCGGATTGACTGAGTTAAAAATGTGACGAGCTCCGTGTAATGAGCGCTCTGTGAAGGCATGATCTGGTCCAGTAATCCCCCCCCACCCCCAAAAGCCACATCCCCAATCTTTTCTGTCTTCAGGACTCCACCGACACCTCCCCGGCCCACCCTGCCCCGTCGCAAACTCTGCCCCATGCCAGACAGAACAGCTTCTACTTGGGTGGGTAATTGTGCAGAAGGGTGGAGGTAACACAGGACCTCGAGAGGTTACAGCTCGGGCTGGAAGGAGCGGTTGAGAGAAAAAGAATGAGACAGGCGGTAGACTTTTATATAACTCGGCTGTAGTCGAACTTCTTCCCGCTGTCAGCTGTGTGACGACACCAGTGACTCCGCGAGATTGGACTCAGCTCCAGTTTGTGCATCATTGCGGCGACGTCGACGTGCCGTAGTTCAGCAGACAGATGCGATCGTGCCACGCCCGCTTTTTATTGCTCACAGCTACGAGCAGCTGAGTGGGCAAAGTGGCTGAACAAAGAATTTCTCATCCCACTGGAGGACAGAATTGTTTCCAGAAGTCACATTGACATAAAATGCAAAAGCAACATGAACGAACCAGTAAAGTCAGAGGTTTTCCGTTCTTCACATTTTGCCGACACTGCCTGAATATAACAGAAAATACAGGTGAGGAGGATGCTAGTGGGATTAGCTTCGCAGATCACATAAGTATGAGGCTTTAATACATCTGAGCTAGTCTGACCTATAAGCTCGCCATGTGAAGCTTCCCTTTACCACAGGAAGTAGCAACAACCTCCGAGCAGCATCCTGCCACAATGAAAACGCCAAGTTTTGCAGAGGACATGGATCGTGCAGTGAGGCAGCCCCATTGGTGGGTTTTTTTTAGCCATTTTAGTCCCAGTTCCAGCCTCCCTGTGTGAAACTGCTCTGCCTAAACAATCACCCCATCACTATTATGACGGAACACCGATGCTGCTTCCTTTGCTTTGCTCCACCGAACACGTCTGTGGTTGGATTTAAGAAGTCCAAACGACCCGGCCGGTGGCTTTCCTCTACAGGAGGCCGGTAATGGGGTGCAGCCACATGTTCTGCAGAATGTGAGGCTGCATCTGGCCTCATGACGGCATTAAATAGAATCATAAGAAGTGGAATCACTAAAATCATGATGTACTGTAACTTCACCGTGATCCGTCCACTAGTCTGGACAGAAGCAGCTGACTGACTGACTACCTGCAGCTACAAATCATCGCAGACAATCTCAAAGCGACTCTGTGGGCAAAAAAGATTCAGTCTGATCTTCAATGGCTTTCCTGTATTCCACCTTCTTTTCTTTTTTTCTGTCTTCGGTAGTGTTTCTGCTCCACTCATGATAAAGGAGCAACCTTTATTCACCGCTGACTGAAACCAGGCCCGGTTGTGCAGACAGGCTTTAAAAACAACGTGTCACTTCCAGCGTGTGGACGCGGTGGCTGCCTGACGGAGGAGGAAGGTAAATCCTGGAGCAGCCTTTATTCCACTGACCTCACCCTGACCTTCCCAGGGCTAAATCCTGTTTAGAGCCATTGAGAAACCTGAGGAGCCAACAGAAAGGTCTCCCAGGCTCACCGAGGGGGAACAAGTGAGCAACCGTGGTCTTTGAAGAGGTCAGATAAGACCAGGTTAGTGTTTGTGGGCCAGAAATGTATGTGCTAGTGCCTCTGATGTATGCACCCTCCAGGACATGTTAATCTGCTGCAGCTCGTTCTGAGTTAACCGGGCGACATTCAGATGACCTTTACCATGAATCCCCCCTTTCTGTGGGGCTGTGCTGCTTCAGAAGGTCATAACCTCTGCAGGTTTTCAGGATTCTAAAAAGCCTGAAGGTTTACGTCAGCGTGGTGGACAGATGAGGGCTGGATAATCCTGCTCGACACACTACCTTCAGTACCGCGGTGACCAAGTCAGCACATTTCACTTGGCAGCACAGTGTGAATACAGGGCAGAGCCGCCATTCAGTGGAGCGTACAGTTAGGGCAGCAGGGGCTGATAGGTGGTGACATTTACCCCCTAAATACTGGTCGAGCTGCAAAGAAAATGGATCAAATCTTCCCCCAATGAACAGAATCTTTTTATCAAAACTGATCTTTCCAAGTCTTCCTAACTCGACGTGTCCTTTCTGTAAACAGTTTCAGGTTAAGATAAAATCACTCAGGTGACCTCACTTGAAGGGGTTTAGCTCTGTAAACACACAGAGCGAGCAAACAAAAGAACTTTCTGGTAAGTTCGGGGACCAGCCGGTGTGTTTGTTTCCAGAGAGCTTACAGCTAATGTCTGCACAGCTGGTATTCTGGTAGTTTGGGGCAAATTAGGTGCACAAGCAGTCGAGTCGCTTTCTGCCTCAACACGACTGAGGAGGCAATAAAGCTCAACGTGAGCCACAGACGACATCATACAGCTGCTGCTCTTTTTAGAGCTAAGCATGATGCAGGAGTTTAAAATCAGTGAGTTGCCACTTTAAGGGAGTGTTTGTGTGTTTGTAGGGACAGCAGCACAGCAGATCTACAGCTGAACCAAACATACTGCAGCCGAATATTCACATTTTAGAAATGACTGAGTCAGACCTGATAACTGTTTGTAGTATTTAACTGATTATTCAGCTGCGCTTTCCTCCTCAGCAGGCAGAACAACTGTCACACTTCACATCCTCTCTCCCTGTCAGATGCATCGCAGTCTGTTTGAAATGGGATGTGCGTCTGGAAACAAAGTGCTCTTTAAAATTAGAATCTCTTCCTGCTAATTTTGGACACCTGCATCCTGTCATAGTTAATGCATCCTGTGAGGTCATGGGCTCCCATCCTGACGCTTGCCGCTGGAAACAGATGCAGCGTGCAGCCTGCATGTCGCTGAGCGCTTTGTTATGTGGAGCCACGGCAACGAGGCAACCTCCGGGCAGCACCGAGTGTGGGGAGGATGAGAGAAAACAGGGACAAAAACATGGGGAGGCTGCAGATTCTGGAAAGAAAACTTGAGATAAACAGAGACGGGGAAAAGAAAACAAAATAGCATACGCAGCAGATAAACCAAATGACAGAAAGCGACACTGAGAGAGTGTGCTGTCCTCATTAAAGGACAATACCACAGCGGGCAGAGCCAGAGTTAGTTTACTGCCTGTCAGTGAAGTTATATTAGTCAGCGACTGAGCCTCACACATGATCACACTGATCCAGAGTTACCTTGTCGCCCGCTATAAATACTGAAGCAGGAGTTTGCCACTGGCGGCTTTTATCTGAGCCTCAAGATGATGCTGACACCATACTGTAGATATAAATGCAAAGATCCTGTTACAGCCTGAGCCTGATTTATTCATGAAGTCTCAGATCAAGATCTCCTTTGCAAAAAAAAAGAGAGACCGTGTACGCGGCATCACAAGACATTTCAAAAAGCAGTCACAAATATCACCGAGCGATTTGCTGCTTTTCCAGTAATAAGGTGAATATTACTGGGGAAAAAAACAGCGTTCCCAGTTCAGAGATGTTAGAAGAGACCTTTAAACAGGCCTGCCTTGTGATCAGAACAAGACAATAACTAAATCTCAAATCTTGCTTTATCGTTGCATAGTTGTATATGTAGAAATACAACAATAAACAGCAAACATTTTGGCTGAGGTTGTTTTTACGTTTTTGCAATGAGTCACATGAGAAGATTTATTTCTTATGACTGTTCATTATGAACTTACAGCCAGCAGCTAGTTAGCTTAGCATAGTGACAGGAAATGGAGGCAAAGTCCAAAAGTGCTCTCACATATCCAGACCACTGCACCCTGTTCTCATTCTGCTTCAAAACGCTCCAGTATGTTGGTACATCTTTTAGCCAATTAAAACTGTAGTTGGCGGAGCTAAGCCCAGGATGCAGGAATGGTGTCCCCCTCAAACTCATTCAGACCAAACCCACCGCGGTGACGGACAGAACCACAGGACGCACACAATGTCTGACAGTCACGTGAGGCCGGTTCCAGCTGATGTACAAGAGACAGCAACACAGCAATAAACAAGAGATTCATCTAAACTAACAAACAACTAATCACCTGGTTTGTTTATGAAATGTTCTCTATGTGTGATAATAATCTGTTACTTTACAAACAAGCTCAGGACTCAACCTGAGGACGATCACTAAGCAGCACATGATTCAACCGTAGATTATGAACTACAACTCCAGTGTGAGCTGCTGTTAAAGCCTCACCTGGACTGATCCTGTCTTCATGTTGGGGATTATTGATAACTGCGAGCATTTAATACAGTTATCAATGTTGTTGTTCCACATGTGCGAATGCTGACAGGGATGGTGGTGCCGTTTGAGGCTGCAGGAGGAACAACGCCTACAAACTAAAGCTCAGCTCCTGCAAAGAAACACAGAATATATTCAACACAGCTGAGCATCGTTAATCTAAGCTGTTCAAGTTTCATGATTAAGAACAGTTCAGTTTGTGGCTCCCTCTTTAGAGCAGAGTAAATGAGAAATGTTTTGTGATTTTGACATACAAACTGTGTCTTTTGCTCCCTGTGATGTTTTTGGAGCAACATCGGTGCTAAAAAAAAGGGGAAAAAGTTGATCCTAAACAACTTCTTACAACTTGAAGTGCCGTTGCTTGTATGTGTCTTTCCATTAACGCGACCTGGTGCCGTTCTGACTTGTGTTGAAAGTAAAACAGAAGTATCTCCAGGAAGGGACGGTTCATGTGCACAGCCCGATGAGCTGACTCGCTCGTGAGTCAAACGTTTGTTTTAAGCACCACTTGTACTTGGACTCTTGTAGACTCGCAGATCTGGGACGATAACGAAATTTACATCTCCCTTACGGATGTGACTTTTACAGAAGAGGGTGCTACAGTGATGGGCGACTTGTTTTGATGGAAGATTTAAATGCTGAGAGCACTGTCATTAAGTAAACTAATTCCCTGCCTTGCTGCACGATCCAAATCCTTTGCAAAACTTTTTGTCGTGGACAACAAGTCCTCAGTAGGTTATAAGCACAAAACCCCCAGATTGTTTTGGCTCTTGTATGGATTCAACCAAATGAGTCACAGAGTGTTAATCAGTGAGGTTTAATGGTGCTTTTTTTATTATCTTTGGACGGAGAAATGTTAACAACTGGCTGCTAGCTCTATTTAGCAGACATGAGGGTGGAATCAGTCATCTCCTCTACATCTCTGTGTTTGTCTCATGCACCAAAATACATCAAGGGCTCTGTTCTACGGCACCAAATCGCCGTCTAATTTACCTTCCCAGCTACACACTCAGTTATTACACGGTAATAAACCTCTTAATGACCCTATTACTCCAACCTGATGAGGTGCTCACATTAAGATGTTCTTTCAATTCCATTAATTGTGATTAATTGCTGCACGTGTGATAGTCGAATGATTTCACGCCGGTCCACTGTGCGAGCTGACGGCTAATGTCTGCACAGTCGGTGTTCTGGTAGTTGAGTGCAGAAGCAGTCGAGTCCACACAAAAACATTTTGCATCGTTTCCTGTCTCAACACGACTGAAGATGTGATAAAGCTCATGGAGAGAAGACGTCACACAGCTGCAGTCAGGAACTTTTTAGTACTAACGATGATGCAGGAACTCATGTTTCGGGGATGTTTGTGTGTTCATAGGGACACTACAGCAGCAGTTCTACAGCGAAACCAAACATTTGTGGCATTTAAATGATTATTCAGCTGACATTTTCTCCTCAGCCGACAGCACAGTCTGATTAGAATTGAATTTGCAGATTTCCTTCCCAGTCATTCGTGTAAAGCGAATAAGGACGGTGCTGCAGATCTACAGCATGGGCCTGTCTGCTGATAGTGGAGTCAGAGAACCATTAATCTCCTCAGCGCTCCTGTTTTGAGCAGTGACCCTCCTCCTCCTCCCATGCTGTCACTCTGCAGGGCTGCACCTGTCAGATTAGTCTCACATCCTCAGCTGCCACTCCATATGATACGCCTCCTTACTGCCCCCTGAGCCTGCATGTCATTTCACTTTGCATGTGTTTATGAGTTTGTGTGCATGTGAAAGGGAAAGTCGGGGGAGGGAGAGACAATGGGAGGGCAACCCCATGCAAAATGTGCAAAATGTGAAGTTGGTTCCCAGGTGCCCCCTCCCTTTAACGTGCAGAAATCAGATCTGTGGATTAAAAATGAGACTGTGAGTGGACGTTACAGCAGCATTATGGCCACCTGGTCAGAGGTGTCATGGCTCCTCCTGCTTGTCTGACACTGCAGAGGTGAGCGTTTTGGAAAATCAGTGCAATATGGTGACAGCGGTGCCACAAATCACTTCCACGTTGAGATAGAGGCAGGAGGGGGGGGAGGGGGGTCCACCATTAGATCCCCAGTAGATGGACTGGAGCAGCTGAGGCAACAAGCATGTGATGTGTCTGAGAAATAATAAGCATCACAGCAGTTTGGAGCTGTGGCAAGACCTCTGAGGTAACCAAGGGAACCCCGGAAGAGAGGCTGGATTGATTTCAAAATAAGAGAGTCCCTCACAGCCACACGAAAACAACACGAGGCTTGCAGAGGACAAGAAGCGAGGACTTGAAAGCATCAAAACAAACAACGGTGGGGTAACAGAACAGCAGGGGGTCTTTGTGCACAAGCCTCACAGAACATTCAGCGGTTCTGTGGCTCAGCAGGTGCAGCAGGTCGAGCAGTGGCTGGTGGTTTGATGTCTGGCTCCACAAGCCGAACTCTTCAGTGCTTCTGTGGGTTACTTCAGGTTTCTAATAAAAGTTTACTGAGCTTGTCATTAAAAAACAAAGCAAACAAACAAAAACAACGTGAGGTTTGTATCACAGCAGCACACTCCCAAACAGAGGGCCTGACTTCTCTTTTTAAAAAAGTTATTTAAATGACACTTTATTCTGAAAGATGCAACTGGAAATTGGATTTAAAAAGTTTAACCTGACATTGTGTTGGCATGTTTTCTGTGACTTAACGCAGTGGACGAGAGAGTAACAGTAACGCAGCAGTCGGATGTAACAGAGGAGCATTTGGAGAGTCCAAATCGTGCGCACAGTGACAGCGGCTTTAAGACAGGAGGAGGTGTGTGCGCGCCTGATCGTCACACACAGCGCACACAGTGTGGATTTAATAAGGCGTCCACATGTCAGGGATCAGGTAATTTATCCGAGTAAAACAGTCCGAGAGAGGCAGGACAGAGGGGATTCGGCGGCGGCTCCGGAGAGCTGTCACTGTCCCCGTGTCTCTGTGTGGGTGCGCACCAGGATTATCATTACGCACGTTATGCGGAGCGCAGTTCTGATGCGCTCAGTCGTGAGAGGTGCAGCGGGGAGCTGCGAGTGTCAGTCCGGGCATCCAGCGGCATAATCAGCGCAATATCTGGAGAAGGAGATCCGGCTGTTATGGGGACACAGTGTCTGCACATCACAGGATTTCGACTCACATCTTCTTTATTTTGACGAAGGCTCCGTCTTTGTTGCAGAGCGCAAGCCAGAGATGCGCACCGCTGAACAAAGGATTTAGGGGCAAACGATAAAGAATCTCTTCCACATTTTAATCCTCACACCCTCGTTGCGTTACGTCGCCCCTGTTTGGACTCGTGTTCATGCACATTGTGCCTCTGAGGACAACGGACACGGGCTGAATAACCGGGTTCCTCCGGTGTGAAGCCTGGAGCAGAGAATCATCTGGGCTCATCGCACACAGCTCCATGTGGATGGAGAGAGAATACGCAAACACGGCGAGCAGGGCTCATTCCGAAATGTGACATTTTTTAAAATTCTGCCTCCCATCAAGCCTGACAGCTGTGCATCCGTCTTCATCCTAGATCACATTTGTTTACATCGATCCAGGTACGTGCTGCTCACCGTGTAGAATACTGACGGTTTCAGAGGGGGGTCGGGAGACTGATAGCCTTGTGGAAATTTGTGCACGATGTTCACTGAGCACGTCCGAATATTGGGGCGAAAAATCTCATCACGGTTTATCTGAATGCATGTGAGCGTGCGTAGCAATCAGGCTGGTTTTCGGGGTTTTTCGCCACTGAGGTGGAAGTTGCATCACTGACAGCCCTGCGAGAGGCGATGTCGATGCACCAAATGCAGAGGTGTGTGAAGCAGAGAGGGCATGCAGTGTTAAAGATATGTTGCACACATGCACATTTTACGCACAGGGCTTGGCACAGATGGCCTTGACCTCAAGGGGCGTTTGACAAAACCGTGTAAAACTTCACCAAAGACGTGACCGTGGAAGGCTTTGACCTGTGTGAAATTTGACGTCTGATTGGCTCTGGCACATTTTTCTCACGAGGATAAAAACGTTGGTCTCCTTTTAGTAGCTGCGCCTCCATTTTCATCCCACAACACACTGGGATATTTTAGGAGTGTCAATCACTTCTGCGTTCTTTAGTTTGGAGGTTAGATGTCATTCTTTATTTTTGGATCACACACACCTCCCAAACAATGGCCTTACTGCTGTTCTCTCTGACAAACACACTCTTCTGGAACCCCCAGGGACCCTCCCATGTGGCCGGTATTGTTCACGGAGGGGGGTGTGCTGAAAAAAGAAGAGAAAAAAGAGCATTCTCCAAATGTCTGTTTGCACTGAGCTGCTCCTTAGGTCAGCTAAATCCAAGGGTGTCCCCTGAACCAGAGGCAGGGCCTTGGACAGGTTGTCTGACTTGAAATTGCACCTAAATGCCCGCTTGAGTCCAATTAGATAAAGGAAGTTTGTGCGGAAATTGATGTCAATGTATGGATTGACTTAGTGTTGCTAAACAGACAGATGATATGTGAGTGTGGAGCTACTGTCAGGGCAGGATTTGTGTACTCAGAAAGCTCCCGGGCCTATTTTGGAGTGTTCTGTTTTCCATCATTAATCAATATTCAGCAGAGTGGAGCTGTTTATTCTCAGACTGCACATTCATGAGGCAGTTAGTCTCCTCCTGGGAGAAGACGGAGCTCCAGTATCTCCTCGGGGCTGCTGCCATATGTACCCTGTACGGAGCCTCTTTATGTACACAGCTGAGTATGAGCTGGACTGTCACAGACATGGTAACTTCCCTGCGTCTGCTTTCATATGTGCATTTGTGTTCGTGCACCCACCCCNCTAAGGATAGTTTCCACCTGAGAGCTGTAACAGCTATCTCCCCCCTCCTGACACACACACACACACACACACACACACACACACACACACACACACACACACACACGCTCCAGGCACAAGGCTCGCTCCAATTCTTTCCCGGCACATCCGACTGTTCCTCGTTTCTCTTGCTCCTCTGATCACTATCACGCTCTCTACCCAAATCTGATCACCCGGGGCTCCTGTGATCAACCCCTCGTTCATCCTGCCCCAGATCCCGTCACTTTGATGCTTTTTCATCGCATACAGAAGCAGAACACACGACACTGGAGGTCTCTGTCTGGGTATGTTTTGGGTTTTTTTGGATGCCTTCACATCCGGTCACCTCATCCTTGTTGTCGGAGGACGAGGGAAAAAGGAGCAGAGGGAGGGGAGCGCGGGTTGAGATTAAACATTGGCAGTGTTAATTGCCAAGTCAATTAGCATATGGTCTTGCTGTGAGCCCAGTCACATGGTAATGAGGCCTAATTAGGGTGGCCTGGGATGTCTGAAGAGGCTGGGGAAAATACTTCTACTGTCAGTTACTCTGTGATGGCACCCAGGAGGTCGGTGCAGTGAATGGGCCACCTTTAGTCCTCCATTCACAACGTTTTTTTCTCCATTTTTTTTCCAGCTTTCTCCTCTCATCTGTGAGTCTTATTTTTCCCCCTAAACTTGTCCTTCCAACTCCTCCCACATATTTTAGCACGCCCATACGTCATACCTTGATGCCTACCACATCACTTCCCCTCTTTCTCAGCCCTTAATTCCTTCTGTTCCCGTCTTTTTGTATCCACCAGCTGTGAAGGAGAGGTGATGTCACCCTGGAGGTGAGAGATGAGTCCACAAAGTTGGGCAGATCACATGATGGAGTTGTTGGTGATTTAATGTGCTGAAAATCTGGCTAAGTCCATCAAACAAATAGTGGTGATTAGGCAGGAACAAGCTACAATCAGGAAAGCTCATTATACTGGTTGGATCAAAGCCACGCTACGTGTTTTCAGGTTTAAATCCGTGTAGCTTGCACGAGGCGTTAACTGCTGCTGATCTCAGGTCTGTTTATTTCAGCAGCCTTGAACGAGAAATCCAAGAGTTGGAAATCTAATGTGAACTGACTGCGACTGTGCAGTTTTCTTTGCAGAAGGTCTCTGACTCTGGCTGAATGCACCACCGGAGAGGCGATTTCTGGACGGGTGCAAGTTCAGGGATTCCACCGAGCATGTGTCGTGTCCAAGTGTCCTCGAATAAACAAAAAAGAAGCTCCTCTCTGTTGTGGAGAAGAACATTTCCACATGAAGCCAGTTTAATTAACAACAGATCTTTAGCACTCGATGTACAAAAAACTTTTTAAAAAAATTACCTTCAGTGGATGAATCTTGAAAAGTCCACTTGGTGATGTCAGAAACGTACACGTAAAGAAGGTCTGGTGTTCTGGTGCAGGAGTCCTGTTCGGCCCTCACATCAAACCTGCCGTCTAATTGTAAAAGTCGTCTGGATTGTTGTAAATGATTTCAACTGCAAATGCATGTTGGAGAGCACCGGAGAGCCTTCGTCTCTTCACCTGGTCTAGTTACACACAATCTATACTTTCATGTCTATACAGAAAACCTTGTAAAGAGCAGAATCAAACTAGGAAACTCTGACATGACCTAAATACAATCTGCTTTGCTTCATTAAGAGCAGAAGCAAACGATAAAAGTTGCTTAAATTTTACAAGTTCTGTAAGTCAGATTTTCAACATCTAACCCGCTCCTATCCCGCCTGAACTGTTCTGCTCACGACCTCAGTGAGAAACACGAGTAAATAAGAAATACAGGTAAGAAAACGAGTGATCCCACCTCCTCCATTTCTTCCTCGAGTCCTGAATGTTGTTTGGACTACGCTCCAAGTTGAGCTTTACAGACAGACGAATGATGTGCAGATATTACTGAACCCCAGTCTGCAACGTCGGATGTAAATGTTTTCACTTCCATGAAAAAAGGTCTGTTAGTATCACAGAAGACGGCGCAAAAGGCCGGAGTCACGAGCGGTTTCATCATCGAGCAGATGCCGGCACAGAACCTACAGATGACCTGCTCACCTCAACACCTGGATCAGGTTCCAGCCATCGTCACACACTCACATTGTCTCCGTTATTGTCCAAACAGTCTGACTAAAGGAGAAAAACGAGAACTGAAGTGAGTCATCAAAATGCAATAATCCTCCCAATTATCACCGCCCTAATTAGGCAGCATCTGGTTGTGCTACGTCTGATAATTACAGGAGGTTGTAATTGTACGGGACGGTTGCTATATTCTCCCCCATCCCTGCCTATCCAGCCCGGAGCAGATCTGAATGACTGCAGTGCTGCACATTTGCACTCTCACGCTTGTGTTCCTGTTGTGCGTTAACAGCAGCGCAGTGAAGACTGGATGCTGCATACTTCCCACATTCAGCTTTGTGCGAGAATGCGTTGCCTTCACACACACATGCATAATACATGCCACCGAGCTGAATGTTATATTTACATGTAAATAGAGGCAGCACACATGGGCATAGTGCCAGTGTGTGTGTGTGTGTGTGTGTGTGTGTGTGTGTGTGTGTGTGTGTGTGTGTGTGTGTGTGTGTGTGTGTGTGACACATGCAGCATGAATGCATGTCGCCCCGCTGCGTGCAGAATAACAAACTAAGATGGACCTCGGAGTGGCAGCAGGCTGCTTGGCACTGAGGAAGATGATTCCTGAGAAACAGCAGCCATGCAGCAGAACTGGCAGGAGCTGGATCCTTCCCCCAGTTACATAAGATGCACAGCAAGAATAAAGGGGAAGGGAGGGAAGGAGGTGGGGGTGAGAGGGGGGAGGAAAGGAGGTGGAAGGGGGCACAAGCGGGGAAGAAAAAGACGCCAAAATGGAAGGAAGAGGGATGTGTTTGGGATTAGACGGAGGAGGAAAACGAGGAGGGCTGGAGGTGTGTGAGGCGCATCCTTCGCAGCACATGCTCAGATGTAGCGCTGAGGCCGCTCCGGCTGCTCTGGAGGAGAGGTGGCATTGAGATCCGACAGAATGGAGGATTTTAAATGGAGGGGAGGACAGAAATGGCTGCGAGGAGCAGCAGTGACAGAGAGAGAAACATGTCTGGAGAGACAGAGGGAGGACGAGGCGGCGGCAGCGTCCTCTGAGCTGCACAAAGCAGGAGGCCACAGGCTCGCTACACATGACTCACAGCAGCTTAAAGGAAAACAGACCACTCGAGTGCGCTGCTGTAGGTGTGTGGTAAAGAGCACACGGGAGTTTGCACATGCATGTCGGGTTGACTGCGTATGTGTGATCGTGTGTGTGGCCGCTGGCAGCCCTCTTGTGCATCCTTCAGCTCGCCGGTCTGCCAAGACACTCAGAAAGCAGCCGGGGCAACCATCTGTGTGAGAAGGAGTGACTGGGTGAGAGGGTGAGAGGGTGAGGGAGTCAAAAAGTCACACAAACTCCACTCTCTTGTTGCAAGCGCGCATTTCTATTGCCTCTGTCATTAGAACATGACAAAGAATGTGGAGAAGAAAGACAGAAAAGGATGGAGGAGGAGCCGTCTGCTGAGGATGAGCCAGTGAGCTTCTTGTCTCCTCTCTGTTGTTTTATTCCTGTAATTTGGAGTTGGGGCGTAACCACGGTGATCAGGTTCCCACTGGAAAAACAACACGATGTCAGGAGTTTGTCTGGAGTGTTTTTGGTGCCACTTGTTCGGGTATACGTGGTAATGTCAGGTGTTTGTTAGTGTATGGGAACAGCCTGCACCGTGTTTTTTGGTGACTCATCCCTCCGAAAGCGCCGATTGATGTTAATGTAGACCAGTAATGACCAACGGCTACAGCGAGGAAGGAAGGAGACAACAGGAAGTAACAGCAGGAAACGAGGGAGCGGAGAATTTTAGTAATGAGGAGGCGTGGAGAAGAATTTCGGAGGGTGTAAATCTCAGAAGAATACATGAAAGAGCTCTAAACAAATGAGTATGCACAAAACACACATACACAGGCACGCATCTTTCACTGTTTTGCCCTCTGGGGTCTCCGAGAAATAAATAATGATATTTTGCAAGGTTGTAAACAACTGCTGTCTTAAAAAATATATCTAAAAAAAAATGGATATGAGGACATCAAAAGCTTGTAAATGAGTGGATGGACGAGCTGTGCTGGTGTGTATAGGGAACAACCGTATGACACTTGTTTTGACTAAAAAACTGTAGATAGTCGACATTCTGTGAATACACGGAGTCTTAGTAAATGTGAGTTGAGTTTTGCTAGATTAGCTATGCTTTTTTTTTAAATTTTTTTTTAGATTTTTAGGGCAGG
This sequence comes from Stegastes partitus, assembly GCF_000690725.1. Classification (NCBI taxonomy): domain Eukaryota; kingdom Metazoa; phylum Chordata; class Actinopteri; family Pomacentridae; genus Stegastes; species Stegastes partitus. The sequence goes on from NW_007578190.1 coordinate 427,864, forward strand.
AGTGGCTTATAAATGGACAAACTAACAGGAAAATAATGTTTTAACCTGCAGTAACTGCCTCTTTCGGCAGCAGAAACAAGTCGTAGCTTTCTAAACATGTTTCCAAACAGCTGTTGATTTAAACATCCAGCTGTTGCATAGATGCACCTCTGGCCACCCGGTGAGTCCAGTAAGCACTCTCCTTTTAGCTCTGTTTTAGTACAACTATTTGGCTGATGAATGATCTCTACTAGCCAGTAGTTCATCAGACCAGGAAGGCTGCAGGCAGACAGCTGACCCATGGGCTGGAACTCACTGTGAAGTAAAGCAGAGGAGAGCTGCAGGTTCACCTGAAGCTGCTGTAGGCAAACAACGAAGGAAGAAATGATAAGAACCACGCGACACATCGTACTCCCAGTGCTGACTGCTCCTCTTTATGTCCTCGGACCGGATCTGGGTAAAAAGATCTGTGATTGGTCAGAGTCTTCCGTCACACGTTGGACTTTCTAAAGCCTGTAAATCAGGGATCTCAAACTCAACTAACCCCCGGAGCCGCTGGAGGTGGAGTCTGGGTGAGGCTGGGCCGCATCAAGTATTCCAAAAAAAAAAGGGCTTCAAATATTTAAAAAAGTACAACTGATCCAATCTTCTCAACCTTTATTAACAACAACTCAGAAGATGAACGGTTCTTCAGGACGTAGGCTAGAGACCCGGCAGCGCTTCCTCTTACAGCTCAGACACATTCGGCTTGAGGGAGGAAACAAGTGAGACCCTCAGTGTGGCTTGAAGATGCTCATCAGTAAGTCTGGACCTGATTAAAGTTCATGGTGGAGAAGAGCTTCTCACACAGATAGAAAAATACAACAACATGCTTTTGCCCTGGGTGACAGGATGCATGTTCCCTCCACTTGGTAATGCTCCCGAATCAAGTGACTAACGTTGCTAATTCACGTTGCTGTCACGAGCCTGAGCTACGGTAGCCCACAAGTGCTAAAAAACATTAAACGTCCAGGGCAACGACTCGCGCAGAAAAACACGTGGGCCTCACTAACACTAAACTATGATGTCAAGCAGGCTGTAAATGGAACCAGGAGGAGGTGCAGAAGTCTATCGTAATGTCCAAACTATTGAGCGCACTTGAATATAAGCCGCACCCACTAACTTTAAAAAGAAAAAAGAAATCGTACATATACAGGCCGCACTTGTCTGTAAGCTGCAGGTGTCCACGTTGGAACGTGAGATATTTACACAGAAAGATGTTTTAACTGTTTATTAAATACGCACCGTAGAGGCTTTTTTCTGAACAGTTCCTGTAACACGGCTGGTTAAGGAAATAAAAACTCCAGCAGCTACCAGGAAAAGTCACTGATCGCTGTCTTCATCTTCCTCCTGCACTAAAACCACTAAAGTCGTCTTCTTCAGCCTCAGAATCACTTCGTCACTTCCTCAGTCTCCCTGCCGTCGTCGCTCTCAGCGTCACTTTGGTCTCGAGGCAAACTCGTAAAAATCCATAAACTAGCCGCATCGTTGTTTCAGCCGCAGCGTGTGAAAGAAGTAGCGGCTTATAGTCGGGACATTACGGTAGTTTCTTCTCCGACCAGTTGAATTACAGCATGCTAGAAGGTTATTATGGATTATTTGTTCAGTGAAGCCAAAAGAAACACCGCCTTTGATTCTACACTTTAAATATCGCCTATAGCTGCTTTATGGTTTAAAGTCTGTCAAAGACAAATCATACAAGATCAATACTACATCCACTCGTGTTTTAATCAGTCAGAATATCAAAGGTCTGCTTCCTTCTTACAATCCGTCCCACTTCATGAGCCACATGCTGGACGGACGCCGGCGTTCATTTCAACGAGCCGCCCGCTGACGGCCCGACCATGAAACTCATCCTGACTCACTGGTATGAAGAGAGAATGTGAAGCTGGGATATCCAGTGTCCTTTAGGTGGTGTACAGATATTGTGGCACGGTCTATTTGTGGACACCGTGCAAAATTTTAATGTCAAAATTACAGTGAGGCTACAGTCCTCTGAAATAAACAATCCAGTGTGTTGCTTCAAGCACGGAGAGGAAAGAAAAGCGCTTTGTGAAGGCGGATTGTTTAACACACTAAAGTCTGATCCAGCTTGGAAAGAATTTCTAAAAGCCCGGCGACAGCAACCTGGCAGGAAGACGTGTTTGTGTGTGTGTGTGTGTGTGTGTGGTGTTGTGGCGCCTTTAAATACAGATCAACCTGCCATAAAACACACAGCTTGTCAGGTGAAGCGACAGCAGCGATCATCCCAGCAAAGCCCTCAGCGAAACCAAAGAATGTGTGTTTGTTTGTGTGTGTTGACAGCGGTGATGAATAAAGAAAACGGGAGATGGAGACAGCATTGATTTTGAGCAGAGTGCTGATATAGGCTTTTTTGTTGTTGTTGTTGGTTTCGCTGGGACACTTCTCTTAAAAGTGTCGGTGCTGGTGCTGGAGGCGTTGTGTGTGTGTGTGTGTTTGTGTGCAGTGTGTTATCGTCTCGCACCTCGCTGGATGCCCTCAGATGCCTGATAGTGAGCTGAACTGCTTGTAGGCGCTCCTTTCTCTGTATCTCTGCTTTTTCATAAAAATATGCATGATGCTGCAGCTTTCCTGTCAGCACGCGGACAAATCGTACGCCCAAGAATCAGCTGATGTCCTGCGTGTTGCTTTTAATTCGAGGCTGGTAGCAACAACATGAAAACCTCTAAAGGTTGAAATAAAAGCGAGGCCTACAGGCTGCTGCTGGTGACAGAGGATGCTCTGTGTGTTTTTGTGGCTTCGGTCTTTCACCCGGTGTGAACTCCGGTCCTTTGTTTCCTGACTACAACCCAGCAGTGGCCGATTGTCTGTCTTGTCACCCAGGTGGATGATTACTGTGACTGACTGCTCCGCTCCATCCAAACGTTTATGACCAGAGTGACTCACCGTCTTTCTCTCTCCTCCTTTCCTTTGACTGTCCCCCTGTCTTCTCTCCAGAGATGGCGTTCCTCCCAGTCCTCCTCCTGCTGCTGTTGGCTGTTTCTCATCGTGCTAGCAGTCAAAATTCGGATCCCGAGACCCTCCCAAGAGGCTGTGGCTGGGGCCTGGTGCGTCCCTACACCCTCCTCTGTGACCTGGACTCCATATGGGGCGTGGCCGTTGAGTCCGTGGCTGCTGGCGGGACTCTGGCCGCCATCTTGCTGGCCCTGGTGCTGCTGTGCCGTTTACGCCACATCAGCGAGGCCGAGAAGCGGAGCGGCGTGGGACCCATCCTCCTGCTGCTCCTCGGCATCCTCGGCTTGTTCGGCCTGAGCTTTGCTTACCTGATCGAGCAGGACGAGTCGCTGTGTCTCCTCCGCAGGGCTTTGTGGGGTCTCCTGTTCGCCGTCTGCTTCTCCTGCCTGCTGGTTCAGGGCGTCCGTCTGCGCAGGCTGGGCCGGGAGCGCCGGAGCCCGGGCGGCTGCGCCCTCACGGGCCTGGCGTTGGGTTTGAGCGCCGTGCAGGGCATCATCGCTGCCGAGTGGCTGCTTCTGACTGTGCTGAGGGAGGGAAGAGCTGCCTGTCAGTATCTGCCTCTGGACTTCTCACTAGCCTGTAGCTACGTGCTCGCCCTGCTACTGGCCGCGCTGACTGCCGCCTCCCTGGCCCTCTGCGGGAAGACACGTCAGTGGCGCTGCAACGCCATCTGGCTGCTGCTGACCTGCCTGTTGTCGCTGCTGCTGTGGGTGGCCTGGGTGGGCTTCTACCTGTACGGCAACGCCTGGCTCGGCAGGTCCCCGGACTGGAACGACCCGGCGCTGGCGATCGCTTTAGTGGCTCAGGGCTGGCTGCTGCTCATCTTCCACGCCATCCCCGAATCCCACATCTGCCTGAGGCCCCCGCCGCAACCCACCGCCCCCGATTACTTCGACACATCCCAGAACTCGACACGGATGAGGGAGACGAGCTTCGATGAAGACATCCCTCTATCTCACAGGCAGTTTGTGGAGAACCAGGGCTACGGATACAACGACGAGAACACTGCAGGTACAGCGCAGTCCCATATCTCAGAGCAGACAGGCACAGTGTGTGTGGACAGCTTGTAGGAGGAATGTAGGCCAAAGTGAGTAATAGAGCAGCAGAAAATATTTGCATATGAGGCTAGAAATAAGAACAGGAGGACATTCGTGTGATGCAGGAACTCTTCTGTGTGATATGGTGATACCCAGTGAGTAATCTCTGTCCACCTCTCCGTCTATTCCCACGCCAGGTTTGAGGAGCGGTGGCGGCGCCGGGCAACACAACAGCAACACCGGTGCCAGGCCCAGTGCTCCTTTCCGTAGCAACGTCTACCAGCCCACCGAAATGACCATGATCCTGAACGGGGGAGCGGTGAGTACATCCTCCCAGTCACAGGTACACGCCGCTTACACGCCGCTCTCTCATTCGCCCACGCCGACAAGACTGCATGCACATTTGTGCGTTCTGGACCATTTGTCATTGCAAAAGAATGAGGGAGAGGTGTGAGTATGTGCGTGCATTCTCAGTTTGTGCCTGCATGCTCAGGTGTGTGTTGCACTTCGTGGGCACATGCATGGATGGGTTTGGCACAAATGGCCATTCGACTGACACTGATTTGTGCACGAGTGACTGTGAGGCAACTTCCATGTGCTCCTGAGTGTGTAAATAACCTGCGAATGCTGTGAGTCCACTGAGTGATGCGACTGTCGGCCGACCTCTCCCGGCCTTCATTATGCAGGATGAATGGCTGCTCCGGCTGGCACAGGTGAACCGCTGTCCAGCCACTGTGCTGTGAATAACGCACGCTACACAACAGCACAACAGCTCATCGTACAGCAGGCTGAAATACTGAAGTAACGCACTCCTGCCTGAGATCATTTGTTGTCACTGCTCCTAGAGAATCCAGCCAGGCATGCTGATTTATCCAACAAAGGGAAAGTAGAGACTTCTCCTTAAGCTGCTTTGCATAAAATATCATTAGTTTGCATGAACAGTGTTTTTGTGCATCCGTTTGAAAGGCAAGCAGAGTTTATTTATATCGCATGCTCAGGATCCTCAACAGGAGGTACTTTGCTTCAGGCATCAAATATAATAAATAAGATAATTAGCTTTTAACAGCAATTTAAAAGACTAAAACTATTTTTTTTAAAAAGACGACTGCACAATGAACAAAATGGGCAACAGCGAGGATGAAAGAGCAAAGTGGATAATGGGCGACGAGTGGAAGACAGAGTTAAGGGATGAGGTTGACATTCTGGGAGACGGCATACGCCTGCAGAGAGTCTGATGAGAAAATCAATACGGGACAGTAAAAAGTGGAAACAGGGAAACAGCCTGGACGTGGCATTTTGTACGGATTAAATCAGTGTTCGTGCTAAGCTAAGCTAACGAGCTGCTGCCTCAAACGAGCCCTTAGATTATTTCCTGGATTTGCATATCAATCTAATAACACACAGTAATGGGATTAGTCATCAGGCTTTCCAAAACAACAGTAGTAGAAACTCGCTAAGCCCTGACGTTCCACCGCATGTTTATGGAGAACGCTGACGATAAATAACACGTTAAACAATTACGACTTTCCACCAGTAAAACATGCACACGTGTGTTCAGCCCGTACAGCATTAACTGAAGGTTTTCCAGGAGCCTTTATGTCGCCTGAGAGGCTGAAAATTGACTGTGGATCTGGACTATTTGAATGTGAGCTGGATAAATATATATTTTAATCTCTGGATTTTGGCAGTTTGACAGTCTGTAGATTTTAGTGAGTGAATAAAATTGAAACCTTCACAGCGAGGGGGCAAAAATAGGAATTTAAAATTAAAAGCAGACCCGTGGGGAGATTTGTGCTCAGCCTGTGTGTGAATGTTCAGCCCGGTTTGTCGTTTACAAACTGAATTTTTCCATCTACAGGTGCCCTCCGCCCCTCCCACCTACACGGGGAGGCAACTGTGGTGAGCGAGAGGTTTGGAAAGAGGATGTGTGATAGAAAATGAAGAGAAGAAGAGGATGGAGAGGGTGAGGAGGGAGAGGTCCAGGACAAGGAGCCCGTCCGCTTGGATTGGACTTAACAGCACGGATGCCTGCAGGGCCCTTTGACTGTGTGTACAGACTTTAACACTGACTGTGTGCCAATCAACTACTGTGTGAGTGTGTGTGAGACTGAGAGGACGTAGGGTATGGAGGACAGAGCTAAAGCTTTTCTAGCACACAAGTCTCAATAGAAGAGTTTGAAAACTTGAAACGTGACCAGCAAGTAGCAAAACAAAAGAGCTGCTGACTCCGATCTGAAAATATCAACATGCAGTATTCGTTCCCTCGGTTTGATTTGCTCCTCCGACTCCGCAGCTTCGTAAGGCATCCTCGAAAACTGTGAAAATCTATCGCTCTTTCCTGCTCTATCTCTCTTCCTGTCAGGAAGGATGTCTTTTCTGCTGCTTCTCACAATGCTGGCGCTCAAGTGGAAACATTTGGCTCTGTCCTCCATCCATCCACGGCGTAGGTGACGGCAGAGCACGTGGGCGACTGTGCAGCTCGAGCACCGCCCTCCTAGAAACAAGCCAGCCTCTGTGGGTGTGCATGAGGGAGCGTGTGAATACCCCACAACTCGCCCACTCCAGCAAACCCTCCCTCTCTCCAGACTGTTACCCCGACAGCTTTTTCCTCCCTCTCCCTCTCCGGCTCCGCATCTCTCTGTGAATACAACACATAACTCCTCTCACCTTGCGTCATCCTCCCACCTGCATGGACACTTTGCAAACACAAAACTGTGAAGCCCGAACTGGAAAAGAAGTTCCCAGTGACCGCGGTGACGACGAGAGCAGCGTGGAGCACCTGGGCGGAGGGAAGCTGCTAGTGAACTGCTGCTAGAGGTGCGATGGAGCGGGGTGGTCTGTGATTGGACGAGGAGGGCGTCAGTCACCAGCGGGGCGGCGCCGCCTCGTGAATCTAGGTCAGACTGCTGTGCTCTCCCACATCTCCGATGGCCACTGGCGGTTTGAAGCAGCCAGGAGAAACTGTCACTTTATATCAGCAGGAAACGGAGCGAGGAAGTGAAATGGTCTCCCGCTCGTAGTTCCTCTGTCTGTGTTTGTGTGTGCGTACGTGAGTGTTGTGATTTCATGAGTGTCGGCGGCGAAAATTCAAAGTCCAAGTTGCTCTCTGGTGCTAAATATTCCTCCACACGACCCTCCAGTGAGGCACAGAAACAACACTTTTATAGATACAGTAGTCAAACTGTGAGTGACAGACTATATATGTATATATATATATATATAGAGCTGTGGCTCCTGTGTGCAGAGATTCTAGAGCCTTAGGAGGATCAGATTTACAGTGCAAGGTAGAAAGAGGAGGATCAAACATGAGAGGAGGAGGAAGGAGAGACGGTCTGAGGGGAGTCTGTGACGGTAAAATCTTCTTTCTCCAATCTGTGCGAGAAAATGGCTGCCTGGTCTGTGTGTGTCTGTGATGTGGAGGCGGCCGTGTTGCTCTGTGTGGTCGTCTTCTTTATCTGGCCGAGCGTCTCTCCCTCCTCCTCCCGTCTCTCTGTGGTCGGCTATAATTCAAGTCCCAGTGCCAAGAAGGACTCTTGTTTCACTGGAGTCTCCGTTTCACGCCCTTCTCCCTCCATCGTGACACCAGCTCTCGCTCTCACCCGAGAAGCTGTGTACATAATAGTGCTGTAAAGCGTTGCTTGCTTGTTTACTTTTTTCCTTTTTTTTTTTTAACTGTAGGCTGAGTTTAGACACCAGTGACACGCTGGGAAACTGACCACTGCAAACTGATTCTCTCTCTCTCTCTTTTTTTAAGCTGGTTTGCTTTATGTTCATGAATTTGCTTGTTGTTACATTAAGCTTTTATTTTTCTCTTGCTGGTGTCTTTTATTTTTTAAACTAGCATTTTGGAAACGTTCTGCCAACACTAGATATGCTTTTATTTTATTTTTTTGTTTGTTTGATTAATGTTGAAGGAAATCATGATGAGGATTTACGTTGGCTGTACCTCCTAATCTCAGTCCAGACAGGGGTCCGTTACGGGGATTCAAACACACTTATTTTGAAATTTTCAGAAAAACGACTATGGCTGTGAATAATTTTGGCACTTCATGCGGTAAACAGTATTCTGTGATACTTTGGGGACAGCTAGCAGGGAGGGCAGAACAAACTCACTTCTAGCCCACCAACAGTCAGTCCAGTGACCCCGGATCTCACATCAGCCCTCGACTAAGAAAAGATTAGGGGTCAGCCGTCGACTGCTGCTGTATGTTTATGTCTCACACACTGGCTATTCTAAAATAGGACTGGTACTTGCATGCCAGCTTCATGCCCAAAGACAGCTTGTCCTGCTACGCCAGGCTCTGTTTGGGCCGACGCTGGTCGGATCCATGCGAGATGAAGCGTCCTCAGGGTTTGGGATGGTCAGCAGTGAAGGGACGACGGGAGGTTTCAGTTCTTGTGATGTTTTCACTCAATGTGGAGTACAAAAAAAAAAAAAAATAACATGATGTGACTTCGTAGATTTTGCACTTGTCGACTACCTATCTGTGCATGCTTATCACCATTTCTACATATAAGACCTTTCTCAGACGTACTTTTGAATACTAACTCTATTTATGTAAAGGTCCTGTGACAGCAATCATAATTTCAGTGTATATCAGATGACACACTTAATGTCTGTGCTTTCTTAAACACAAAAGAGAGCTGGTTCTTGAGAAGCAAAGAGATTAAAATCAGGGGAAATGGTCCAAAATAGTTTGATTCCCCAAAAAGGAATGAAATGCCATCAACACTGGACCTAAAAATAACTTCCTCTGTTAGTTTGAAGACTTGAGGGAAAGAAAAAAAAAAAAGAGAAAATCTTCCGACTGATATTGTCTCTGTGTTTAAAATCAAATAGACTGTGGTGAAATTTGCACAAAACTTCTATGTTAAGTTTGTCTTTCCCTGGGTAGCCCATCTGAACACCCATCCTCCCTGGGGTTGACATGTCCTTGCCTGTCCTCTTCTGATTCGTCTTGCCTTCAGACTGTTCCAGCGGGGCAGCTGACAGGGGCAATATTGGTTTTCACAGCTATGACTGTGCGGTGACGCAGCATGCCTATGTATAGAACTTGATTCCCCTGATTAGAAAAAGAAAAAAGAAGAAAAAAAAAACAACAACAACAGTTAACTCTCTTGTTTCTGTAACTGATTCAGGAAAAAAAAAAAAAAAAAAAAAAGTTCAATAAAAGTGTCATGTTTGTAGTTAACTTTTACCTGGATGTGGTGTTTTTTTCCGGCGATACGTGGTTTACGTTGAGCCAACATGCTTTACAGTGGAACGATAAGATTGCAGATTTACCTGATATACGAAGGTGGAGACCATACAGTGTTTTTCATGACATGGATTTACCTGAATAATCAAAATCTTATTGTTTAAATGCTTAAATTACAAATTGGCTGACTAAATTAAGGCTAAGGCACGATAATATTATTAATTAAGGAGATTTGACTAGTTTAAATCTAATTTCCCTATGAGGAAAGGTTTAGTGGAGGAACTCCCTTTAAACGAGAAGAGACCTCCAGTAGATCCAGGCTCAGGGAGGCTGGACGTCTGCCTCCACCGGCCGGGGTGAGGGTGAAGGGAGGAGGGAGAAAACTTGTCTGAGTGAGCATAAATGCTGAATGTTTGAGTCTACTATCGATACGAGCACAAAAAATGTAAAAAATCTGAGAACAATTCAGCACCCGATACGTGCTTTTTAACAGGATTTGGACAACGTGAGTAAGTGGCGCGATACTTAATCCAGAAATAACTCATCAGAAAAGGTTATTGGTTAAGTTTCACTCAAAGTCCCAATGAAAATTCCCCTAATTTATCTGATTTTCAAATCTTTGCTCGGAAAATATGCCTATTATGTTTCCTAACTGAGAGTTAGCTACGAATACTGATAGCGCTTTCATAACTAAACGAGGCAATGTGTTAATTAGCAAGCTTTTGATATGCTTCCACGAGGATTTTGTTCTCTTCGAGGGAGCCAGACTCGCCGTTTCTGGCTCCAGTGTTTATGCTAACTAAGCTAACAGGATGCTCATGCCAGCTTCATATTAATGATGCACACATCATCTCGTCTAACTCTTGGCAAGAAAGTGGAAAAGTGCATCTTCCTCGACAGAACCTCTTCCTTTGCAGTTTTACAGATGTGCCAGAGGTTCGGCTAGCTTTCACGTGGGCCTGCATCCGTCTGCATGTTGTCGGCTTTGAACAAAGTCTGGGATCCTGTTCACGTCTAAAATGTGGTGTTTGTGCGACTTGCACTCGTACGGCTGCCCACACAGACCTCAGATGTTTCAGGGTGTCTGTGAGTAAACACACGTGTAAATCGTACTTTCACCTTCAGCGTAGAATCACAACTCAGAAGCAGTTGTTATCTGGCTCTGCTCTGACAGCCTGGTGCCCACTCCCTTCTGCCGCCGTGTGATCCAGTTTCAGTCGGGCCCAGTGCTGCCAGACTCTGTGGAGCTGCTGCGCTATCAGATGTCCCCTGAATGAAATGGGCTGTTTTATCACGTTGCCCGGTGGCAGCTGTCTCCCAGGCATCCGCATACCTGCAGAGGGAGATACACGACCCTCCTCATGCCTCAGCGCGAGACGTCGGTGACTGGGAGGGTCAAGAAAGCCGTCCATCACGAAACCGCCGGGACAGAGGGGGAGCCAGCAGTATCCTCTCAGGTACGCTGGGTTTGTGGAGAGATGGAAAAATGCCAGGAGTGCACTTTATTCACTCGGTTTAATTGACGCGCAGTCGGGAGAGGACCTGGACGGCCTTTCACTTTGCCGTGAAGGAGAGCAAAGAGCTGCAGAGTCACTTGAGCAGCTCGCAGTCTTTTAATTTTTGCAAATCAAATTTGGTGAACTTTCTGTGGTGGATCCGTGACATTTCAGAGGAGGCTCGATCCCCACCAGCTGCAGAAATAGATAGTGGGAGGTGGCGCAGCAGGGGCGACGCCAAATGTCAAAAAAATACAAATATTCTAACTACGGTCTGAACAAAACATACAAGCAGGTCCACGTGACTGGAAATATGAGGCGAACACACCAGAGTCCAAACCCTGACACAACTCTTCTATCCTACCAAAGTCTTTATGGTGGAAACATGCTGTGAGATGTGCAGGCTACAGATTTCTGTTTTGGGCTTTTTCAACACTCATGTTACTGATGTTAAATAGAGCATAATGTTAAACTAGCATCACTGAAACATTTACCCAGAGTCAGTGGATGTTGATAAGCTGTACAGGGCCGGTATCACTCGTGAGGTCGTAAAATATAAAGAGACTGTTAGTAGCTGTCACCTACAAATGATCTCAGTGATGTTTTTAGAAGCTCTTCTGTTCTGGAGAGTATTTCCCGCTTCTGATAAATCAGTTTTTAGTCTGGTCTCAGTTTCTAGCGTGACTGAAAACGCTCTTCTGTGGGAGGATATGTACTGCTCAGGAAACAGGAAAAGACAGACCAAGGAAATACGGGTTTATTCCAGCGAGGTATCAACCGAGAGGAAATATGAAGTCTGGCTACAAGAGGTTTCACTCGCCACAGTAAAATATGTGACCCGTGCGATATGGTTTTCATTTGTCGGGTGAGTTTCATGAAGGGAACTGATCCATCAAAAAGGCAATGAAAGCAATGAACTGATTAGAAACTGATCTCAGGCCATAAATCCTCTCCGGGCCATGTCCAACTGATTTAAATGGCTTGTTTGACTGATCACTTTGGTCAGTTTAACATCAGCCTAACAGACTTTAACAGCCTCTAAACACCACATGAGCCGGGCAGCCAGAGCTAATGATTGGAGCTGACGCTACCGGTCAGGTAAAGATGGAGGCGCAGCGCTCAGGGATTTCCATCCAGGACGGTGTCGGTGGGGCTGAGCCACTCACCGGCCTCCGGGCTCACCTGGCTGGTGGGGCTGTGGACCACGGTGCTGTGGGGGCTGGGGGACACCACCTGGATGGACACGTCGCAGTTTCCTGGCTGGGGGCTTTCTGGAAGATCCGTCATACGGCAACCCACTGCAGACAAACAAGAGCTGCATCTTTAATGTGTTCATTGTTTTGGAAGCAAACGTAGAAATGTGCTCAACCTCGACCGCGAGCTTTGTTCTGGAGGATCCGTTCTGCGGCTCTAAACGGTTCACTGAGGCGACACACGAGCAGCTTCAGAAACCGGAAAAAAACACGAAGACTGTTGAAAAATTAAAAGCTCACTGAGACTTAAT